>NW_020622934.1:4477629-4778810 GCF_003573695.1 Papaver somniferum
CGGTCATACACATGATCTAAATCATAATACTTGAACATACTGTTGAGGTTTATCATATTGATAGATTGCAATATAGCAGGAAATGACGATGCTGTAACTACATGAGGCTGCAATAACACCATTGTCAGAAGAAGAAAAAATTGGTCAAAAGTCCAATACTGAATGCCTTTCATGATAGTGATCTGGCCCTGCAAAAAATTAGCAGTGCATTAGATACTGCAAGCTCATTGTTTTTAGAAAGATAAAGATTGAATTAAAAGAAAAAACAGAAGGACATACTAAAGAAAGATAACCCTAAAAAGACATCCGATTTAGAAAAAACATGGAGGAAACTAGATTAAAATTACTGGAAAAAACATCTGAAATAAACAGAGATAAAAACTATCCAAAGGAACAGAAAAAAGATAAAGAGATTAATTAGTATTAATAGCATATGAACATTTGAAATAAAGGGAAAAGATTGAAGAAAAATAAAATTACTGAGTTAAACTCAGTAATCGCTGATTCGCAGAGCCAAGTCTAAAATGCAACCTCTTCAATGGGTGTTGCATTGAATGGTTAACATGCAAGCTAGTGGTGTTGTTACCACATAAATCTTTGCATATAGTATGACATGTAACATTAGGTGGTGTTTACAAAGTAATACCTTTAAACTTGTATAAATAGTTGTATTTGGTAACCCCAATTTATTAACTGAACAAAACACTTTCTTTTCTGCTCTTAGAGCATAGCTCAGTGGTATCCCATCAACTCCGGTAAGGAGAAAGTCAGGGGTTCAATCCCCTCCGTCGTAAAGGTTTGTAATAAATTAGTTATATCGTGGGTTTAGCGGTATTGGGTATGGTAGTGGGTCCAGTCTAACTGGATGGGTTCGGGTAGGGGCCTGGGTCCGGTTTTCGCGTATCAAAAAAACAAAAACACTTTCTTTTCTCTCTTATTATTTCTCTTTCTATCTATTATGAGTTTATTATTAATAGTTAATTAATAATTGTTTTATATTATCAATATTACTTTGGAAACATAATACGTTATCAACACCACTTGCTCGTCCTAAAGTTGTTACTCCAAAGTATTGATTAACGAAACATGGTTTGGATGTTGTAAAGTTATTGAATTAAAGCACTGTCTAAGAAAAGAAAAAGAAAAGATTTTATCTAGCTATCAAATTGAGATCATCATACAACAGGTAGGATTGCTTAATCTTACGATGTCGAATTTAATTAAAATTGCTTTTACATACCTTTTGCTTAAATGGGAAAAAAATATATTTATGGGGTGCTCGTGTTGATTTGCATCTTACGACTAAAAAATTTGTCATGTGCACAATCAAATACGAAGACAATATGTCAAGTAAACGTGCTAGTGATGCAGCAGATGTGCTCAGATGATGCAAATGAGTTTATATCATGCATAGATCCTTGGGTTGTGTGGAATTCCTTGAAAGAGTGATATGCAAATATTAGTTATGCTACCAAAGAAATGAATGCATCTATTTGAGATTCCATGACATTAAATTTGTATCGACTTACAATTCTTCAATTAAAAGTTGTGTGGTGATCTAGTTACGTGGGAGTATAAATTGAGAGAGTTTGCAGTATGCATTGTAATAACTGTGATGTGATTCAGTTTCCGAATTGAACTAAATATTTGATTTTGTTACGTCTCTTATTTTTTTCATTAGTTAAATAATTGATATTTTTTCCGTGTTCTAATTGGATGACGTAAAAATAATTTTCTCCATTAATTCACAATTGGTTTTTGTAGTAGATATTTTGGCGTGATTTAGAGAAGATATAAGTACCATATAAAATGCTTCAACAAGCAATAAGGAAAACTGCAAGATTTTGTGCCCTTATATATTTATGCATGCTTTACGTCAGTGCATAATATGCACCTCTTATATGCATTAACGATGTTAAAAAGGCTAGTACGTGATATACCATTAACGGGAGCATAATATTTAAGTGTGCCTCATATATATACGACATTAATCAATAATGAGTGTTGCATATTGTTAGAACATCGCTCGGTCAATCTCACAAGTTTCAATATGTCAAGCTTGTTATCAAATTTATATGATCAAAACTACATCTTGATTTATAGTCTACTAGATTCAGTCTCAAACTTGAAGTAGAGCATGGTAGTTGAGTACAAGAATTCACCAATCGACCTTGAAGATCGAAGAATGAAGGTGTTTGCGTGCAAAGAACAACCTAGTAGTTTTCCGTTAAAAAGTGGTGGAGAGAGCAAGTGCTCGATGAAGCAAATGCTCGAAGTAGCAAATTTCCTGAACCCTTAAACAAATGTACATCACGGGAGTACTTTGAGTTCGAGAGACTAATCTGTGAGACCCTGACTTAAACCAAGACAATGGTCGTTCCAGGTTCAATTTAGTCACAAGAGGATGAGAAGGGTCGATCCGTAGAAGGGAAGCTGAGAATGTGCGGAGATCAATGGAGATTGATTGATTGATTGATGATGTGATGTGATGTGTTGAACTGCTTTGAAGAGGAATTCTCTGTGTAGATGAGAGAAGTTCTCTGTAAGTACTTGATAATTCAAAGCGATGAGTCTTACTCGAATGTCGTTGTTCAGTTCTATTTTTCAAACCATAGGTTGAGAAACCTATTTATTGCAGCACATCGATCTCCTGTAAGTGGTGACAGCTGAAGGAAGTGGAAGAATGAGGAAGTGGGAAAACGTGCAAAAACCAGTTCCACTTTGCGTAGGAGACTTGGTTAATTGATCATCTACTATTCCATTTACTCCTTAACTGTCAGCACGACTTACTCACATTTCTCATCGCGGATGCTGCCTTATATCACACGTGATGTAGGCTGCCAGGTCAAAACCCTAGTGATATCCCCCATGTGACATGAATTGATGTCTCATGTGTAAGTATGCTCTGCATATGTATATTATATATGGTCAATCTTTGACCTAGTTATACCATAAGTCTTAATTGATGAACATAGTCCGAAGTTAAAGGTTATGATGGAAGAAGCATAAAGTGTCCGTTGAGACAGGAATATGCTTTGCCGACCATGGATGTCGAATTATTATTATGCTAGTCGAAGCAGTAATGATAGTCGAATGACTATTATGCTAGTTGAAGCAATAATGATAGTCGAATGCCACTTGGATATGATTTAATGAGATTGCTAGATCGATCATAAACCATTATGTTGGGCGTTGAGCACTTGACGGGAATTCTATGAAAATAATCATTGATGAATGATCATTAAAGGTTCATCTTGATCCATGTGTCATGAGTCAGTCGAATAACAATGAGAGAGTACAATATTAAAATAATGGTCGACTGACGAACCAAATGTTGGTTGATGAACCAGCTAAATACTGATAGATGGATCAATATCAAATTCTCGAGTGTTGATAGGTGAATCAACATGAGAAATATTGCTTTACAAAGCAAATACTAGTTGAATCAATAAAATACTAGTAGCCGACCGATTATTAAATTATTAATTAAAATGTTGATTGCTGGATCAACATAAAAATTGTTGGTGGTTGAACCTGTTCAGAATTATGCTAAACAGCGCATTAGGTTCGAAGCCCTAATTTTGATCAATGGATGATCAACGTAAAACCAACCAATGGATGAGAGAAGGACCGCCTGTATGAGGTGATGGACCGATAATGTAGTGTCTAAATGCTCGACTGAGCATTCACCAAAGTCCTTTGCAGAGTAGTTGGTGAAATGATGATTAATTGATTTTTAATCATTATTAAAATAATGCTTGACTGAGCATTAGATAATAAAACCCACTTATGGAGAGAGAAGGGATATACCAAGGGTTATGGAATCGACCCTTGGTGGTCGTGGGACCATCTGATGGTGAATGGATCATCATTCCCCGTTGCAGGAAAGAGTTTGAACCAATTATGGACTTTGGATGATTAATTAGGTCAAATTCATCAAAGGAAGTGGGACCGGATTTTGCAGGCCAAAGGGCCGACCATGACCGGTCATGGTGTCATTCCCATGTCGTCATACTGTCGATGGACCAATCCTGAGAAATTTGGTATTTTCTGATGGTTCACTGAGCATTATTTAGTTCTTTTTATGAAGAATATGATTTTAACTGAAACTCTTAATTTTGGTGGAAAGACCAATTATTAAAAATATTAAAATAATGTTATTTTAATATTCTTATGGTAGAAAGACATGGTGGTCGTGGGACCACTTGCTTTGCTAGCCATATAGTTCATTGAGCAAGATTAGAAAAGATATGGAAATAGGAAGTTTTGATAGAAATAGGAAGTCCTTGAAAGAGGAAACCTAATAATAATAAAATCATATAGAAATTATATAAAAAATAAGGAAAAGGAGTGGGGACCGGCCAAAACCGGCGTACGGCTAGCCGACCGACCGTGTGGGTCCCGCCTCGTGGTTTTCCAATTTTTATTATTTTATTAATATTTTCTCCCTCTTCCTCTTCCTTCTCTGGTCAAACTTCTATATCCTTGTTCTTCCATGTTTTTGGATGCTCTTTTGAGCATTATGAAAGAAATCTGCGGCTTTCACTCGAGGTTTATTTGGGAGAGCCTCTTATGCCTGAAAGGTAAATATTCATTACTGCTCCATGGAATCCGGCTGAGAAAACCCATGGATCATGAGTAAGTGAACTTTAGTGTATTAACTCTAGGAATTAAACCGATGAATACTGCAACTAGAATTAATTAATGGCTCTATACTAGCATGCAATATGTATAGGAGCATTTAATTGATTCAGATATGATGTGATCGGTATCGTATTTATTCTAAATATTATTCTTGGCATGATTATGACGCCAGCCATCTTTCAAATGCATTGCAATTCATTCTAAGAAACCCTAACGTTGCCGACATATATTATTACAGGACTGCAATTCACTTCCATTACTGAAGGTGAAGATAAGAATTTCTTATGACTCTGATACTGATCAGAGATGCATAATTTCCGACGTGATTATACGAGTATGACGTTCGTCAAAAATCCACCATCAACATTTAGTCCCATGTTTAGTGTGGGACAATCATGTTTTGTAGTGTGCATATAGATGGTGATTTTTACTGACATAATCAAAACGAATGAATAGGCTTAGTTGTCATATATTACCAAGAATTCTGATCCAATAATGCTCCAATCGCGTCGAATGATCGTTGAAGGTGTAATAGTCATGAAATGACGAGGGTACCCAAATACACCACGTTTTTTGTTGCAACCTATAAGTCTGATACCAAGTGTGATCATCTATGGACAAATTCAAGACAATACAACAACAAGGTATTCACTTGAAAATAGTTACGGTCCAAAACCAATTTACTATAGGATCAATATCAAGTGATTAGGATTTAACGTACTAGTGTTGTTTACTTTATTATAATAAAAAAATTATAATGCGGAAATAAAGTAAATGACACAACAATATTTTGTTAACGAGGAAACCGAAAATACAGAAAACCCCCGAGATCTAGTCCAATTTTGAATACTCTAGGAATTAAGTCGTTATACAAATTACAAAGCCAACTTCGTATAGTTGAGACCAAGTAACCTACCCCTAGTTACTTAGTTCCCTTAGTATCCTTGCGTCTACGACCATCTGGTCATGCACGTGAATCCCAAGACAAATCACTATATTGAGTTGCTTTACCGATGTAAAGTCTTAAGCACTCAACTCCTTTTGATCGTCTTCCAAACAATAAAGCAACAAAATTGTTTGGTAACTACTCCAATAATCTTTTAGAAAAATATTCGTTGAGTTTTGATAAAGTCTATTCCGTTTAAACTAATAAACTCTTTTGTCGGGTAAGATCAATCCAAATCAGCATATTAGATTTAGATTCACAACTACCATATTCAGATATTGAAGAATACCACCAAATGATAGTTGCTGATCTGTACAACTATATGATCAAATATGTCAAAGATAAATCAGATGTAAGTCGGATCCTAGCCGATCAAGATGTGTACACAAATAACGAGATACGAAAACCAATAAAAAAAATCTTCTTGTCTTCAAATCTTCAATTGCCTTCTTTTGTACATGCACAACATAAAATTGAATTCACTTATGATCGATCACTCATAAAACGAAGTCTATTAACAATGGATCACCACTAGTTGTCTTTTGATCTAAAAATAGTTTTAAAGATCCCGTGAATACTTCGATCTAGTTTAAGTGTCCCTAATGTCAGAAGAGAAGGCTCTCAAGAATAATCAAAATAGGTGCAATCAAAGTCTCAACAACTGTTAGCCAATCAAATCAATAATCGAAAACTAAAATAACAATGCAATTATCTAGTTCCCACCAATAGTACTCGTAGATCTTCTTGATCCCACATAAGTCTTTAAATGAGAGGTTGTAAGAGATTTCGTCTAATTAAGGTACTTTCCTCTCCGGATAGACGGCTCCACCAGAAACAACACGAATGAAGTTTGCATGGCTCTTAGGATACTTTGCAAGAAATTCGAATTCAACTATTTATAGACCAATGTTATTTGGACAACAAGGAAATTCCAATGCCGAAAATATTCTCAAGATATTCAATAAGTACCTAATTCTGGTTTTTATATTTGCAACTAATATCCAACCTGTAATTTCGAAATCTCTCATTAGAAAATATCTAATATTAGTTTAGCACTTAACTAATATAACTTTCCAAGAGATATGTTTTGATTTGCTGGAAAATCAAAAACATATAATCGATAATCTTAATTCAAAGATTCTCAATATTTCAGATTGGGATCATCTTGAGCATCAATATCTTGGACAGTAAATGATAAAAATTAAATTCATGTCTAAATTATGTCGACATCCAAAACTTTCCTATTTATCAAGCCCTGATTCCAAACTCACACAAAACCTTAAAGTAATATGTGAATATAGAGGATCGGTTTTGCTTTTGGGACCGGTTCTACCATGGCTCCTAACATAGGTTAAGATCGGTTATACCAAGTCTCCAAATATAGGTAGGGATCGGTTCTACCATGACTCCCAATAATATCTAGGATCGATTCTACCATGTATACCAATATAGGTAGGGATCGGTTCTACCAAGACTCTCAACCATAGCTAGCATCGGTTATACCATTATCCCATTATAGGTAAGGATCGGTTCTACCAATACTATCAACATAAGTTAAGATCGGTTCTACCGCATATCCCAAACTAGGTAAAGATCGGTTCTACCATAACTCTTAACTTAAGTTAAGATCGGTTCTACCAAATTTCTTACCTAGGTTTGAATTGGTCATCCAATAGATCTTCAATGAAAGCCGGACCAAAACGTCTATTGATTTCCTTTCGATTACGAAACAAGTTTCATATATGTACCTCCTTTAAACATATGTAATTAAACCTAGTTTCCTAGGATGAAATCACACCTATACTAAATACACAATCAAGTAACGAGTTACATAGATTATTTCGATGTCACATTTACGAAGTTTAAAAGATAAACGTTATACTTTGTAATCAAATATTCTTCTTTGACACTTTGATAATAATAAAATGACCAAGTCTAATACCATATCAATAAAATGATCATAATATTCTTCTCCCCATTTTGCCAAAAAAAAAAACAACAACAACAAAGAAATGAATAAACATAAGAGCAAACCGAAAGGACCTTACAAATCCATAAGACTTATACAACTTATAAGAGTTAAGCACGAAGGTTTCACATACCATTTTAGATAACCAGTACTAAAACCAAAACTACCTAATTAATCTTGTTTTAGTATGTTATCAAGGAAACAATTTCCCGAAGCAATTTTCCTTAGTCCGACTGATCAATCAAGATAACTTAGTTACAAACCGAACTGATTATGTACGTATAATCGCTTTATTCGATAAGACTCAAAAGAGATCAGAATTAACTTAATTTCTCTTATTAGTTTCCAATTATTCATAGAATTTCTTAGAACTTCTTTTAGACAAGATAAACACTAGGTTATTTAACTAGTTTTTCTTATCAAGGAATCGACTAGAACTGAATAATCGAATCCTAAATTTGACAAGCCTGTACTAAGATGAAAATTAACTTAGTCGCTCTTACCAGGAATCAAAGAGACCAAAAAAAATGATCCCTTTTTCGTTAAGAACAAACAATTGATCCCAATCAACTCAAATTAGAATTGACATAGTTTTTCTTAACCGGAAACAATTGAATCACACAATCAATCCATACATCATAATGGAAATATAACTATTGCACCGTATTTCGTTAAGCAAAAGAAAAATATATGCAATAAAATCTAGCTTTTCTTAACAGGATAAACGATTAACTAGAACAAAAATCATACCTTATTTTCGACATGACAGAATTAATTTAATTTTCATATCAGGAAAGATTATAAGCATAATTTTTCCCTCGATTTCCGCAACCACTCTCTCTCCAAAGATATAACATTAAGCACCAGTTCACATCAACGTGACTTTCACACATGAGTATATTAGTATCTCTTCATGATCCTATGATAAATCCTACTAAAAAGGCTAGAACTTAATCCCGCTAGATCAGAAAGTCACACAAATCATAAGAGGTCACCATAATATGAGATCGAAAATTAGGTTTACTGAAATCCGAAATAAGATTTCATAACCTAAAGCAAAGCATAAAAACATTCATTTATAATAAGCTATGCAATCGAAACTACCACAAATAATGATACAAAGTGAAAAGACGAAGGTATCCCAATACACCACAATCTTTTAAATTTCAACCTATAAGTCTGGTATTTTAAGTGATCGTCTATGGACAGAGTCGAGACAATATAACTTAATTCCTATACCTTGTGTGATTTTCTATGGACGAGGTCGAGACAATACGACAACAAGATATTTACTTGACAATAGTTATGGTAAAAACCGATTGACTATTAGGATCAATGTCAAGCAATTCGGATTAACGTATAAGTGTAGTTTACTTTAAATTATAATAAAAAATTATAATTTCGGAATAATAAAATAAATTACATGGAAAGATTTTGTTAACGAGGAACCACAAATGTAGAAAAACCCCGGGACCTAGTCCAGTTTTGAATACTCTCAAAATTAAGCTGTTATACAAAATCTAATACCAAGTTCGTATAGTTGATACCAAGTAGACTACCCCTAGCTACTTAGTTTCCTCAATATCCCTGCGCCTTCGACTTATAGAGTCTCTCACGTGAATAAGTATTCCTTTGAATCGTATTCCAAACAGGGAAGGAATGAATCTCTTTAGTAACCAATCTAATCAATCTTTGGTAAAAGATATGTTGAGTTGTTGACAAAGCCCTATATGTTTAAACTAATAAACTCCTTTGTCTGGTTAGATCAATCCAAAACTTGATTACTGAAATAACCAATTTCCGGATTCGCAATCAATCAATATAGAATTCAAAGATTAACTATAAAGCAATGCTTATCTTACACAACTAGACAATCAAGTCTATCAAAGATAAACACGATTCTAGTTGGATCCCAGCCGATCAAGGTTTGTGCACAAAATTCACAAGATATGAAAACTAATAAGAAAATCTTCTTCGTCTTAAAATCTTCAATTGCCTTATGTAACCTGCACAACACAACTTGAATCCTCTTGCAATCAATCACACACAGAACGGAGTGTGTTAACAATGGATTATCACAAGATGTCTTTAAATCCGCAAGTGTATCTAAAGATCCCATTCATACTTTGATCTAGTTTGGGTGAACTTTATATCAGAAGAGAATGTTCTCAAGAATAAACAAACTAGGTGCAATCAAAGTTTCAACAACCGTTAGTCAATCAAAGAATAATCAAAATCTATAGATATACCAAGGTTGTTTGGACAACAAGGAAATTCCAAAACCGAAAATATTCTCAAGATATTTAATTAAAGTACCTAATTTCTGTTTCCTATTTCCAATTAAATGCCAAAACATATTTCCGAAATCTCTCTTAAAAAACTTCTATTATTAGCTTTGCACATTAGTGAATAACCTTTTCCAGAGGATATGCTTTAATTGCTGGTAATTAAAACATATATATTTGAAAATCATAATTAAATGCTTTTGAATATTTCGTTTGGGATCACCTTGAATATCAATGAATATCTTTGAACAACTACTGAAAGAGTTATATACGTGTTCAAATAATGTCGACATCTAGAAGTTTATCTCAGCAAACCCTAAGTTCCAAAATCACAGAAAACATAAAGAGATATGTGAATATTGGAAACTCGGTTTTGCTCCTTGACATCGATTATACCATGACTCACAATTTAAGTTGTGAACGGTTATACCATGCTTCCCAAATTAGGTTGTGACTGGTTACACCATGCTTCCCAGGTTAGCTTGTGATCGGTTACACCTTGCTTCCCAAAGTAGCTTGTGACCGATTACAACTAACTTCCCAATGTAGCTTGTGAACGGTTACACCTTGCTCCATAAAGTAGCTTGTGACTTATTACAACATTCTACACGTTATATTATACCTCAATTCTCAACATAAGTCAAGATAGGTTCTACCTTGTCATCTTGTATTGGTTATCAAAAATATATTCAATAGAAAACTGGACCAATCATGATTTCCCTTTCGATTATGAAACAAGTTCATACATCAATTTCCTTAAACTAATGTAACAATACGTAGTTTTCTAAGATGAAATCAAACTTATATCTTACACATAATCAAGTAACTAAATACATAGATTGTGTTGATATCGTATTCACGAAGTTCAAAAGATAAATTCTTTGTTACTTTGATCATAATGATATGACCAAGTCTAGTCACTAGAGTATTATATATATACAGATTTGCATGTTATAATTTCAATATAATATGACTTGAAATATACGTTAGGAATGGAAACTAGTCAAGTCAGTATTACTAACCTTAAGTGGAAGGATGATGTCTTCATTGCAGTTGTTACTTCTTTTTATTCTTCAGGTCTTCGGAGTAATACTTGTATGTTTCAACATTCCTAGACTTTCTAGTCTAACCTAAACGAAGTTGACTTTAGTATTTAATCAAGCGACTCCAGATGAGTTGTGATACTAAAATATGACAAACAAACTTGACATACCAATACTTGGTGAGTTCAACCGAGATGTGCTCTAACACAAAGGATTTAAATAAAACCTTAATCATTCATATTATTAATAGTTTTGAATAAACTTTACACAAATATTGAAATAAATCAACAATTTATTAGTCTATTGTAAGCTTCGTGTGTCGTCACGATCGAACTCAAGATTCAAATTTATCCAAACACCTTCTTTTTCAGTTGATTGTTTGTTAATCTCTACCAGTTGAGATTGAAGATCAATAAGAGCTTCCTTTGAATATGTAAGCATTAGGTCATGATGCTTGATACACTTTTTGACAGAGAAGATCGGTTTTCTTAGAGAATCTCGTCAAATATTAAGTTTTTGATCACCTTGTGTTTCGTTCATGATTGTTTCACACGAAAATAATGTTAAATCATCAAGAGATGATGTTTCTTTCACTGATTTCTCTATTTCCTATCAAATAACTTTCTTTGGGACACAATTTATAATATAACAATAGAAAAGGAGAAAATCAAGGAATATATATTCAAAATTATCCCACAATGTGAAAGATACCGATCATGAAAAATAGTTACCATTTCTGAACAAATTTTTAAAGAAACTGCCCAAGATCATGCTTCCTCACCAAATTGAACATTAGGAGAAACGTGAGGATGCATTTTCCAACACAATTAGTGTTTGTTGGGGTGAGAATTAATCTCACCAGTACAGGTAACTGAAACAACCTGAGGGTGATCAATGAACACAGTAGATTATGTTCTTAGCTTGTTTTGTTCATTTTCCTTGAATTTACATGAATTTTCAACTTCATTTTTAGATCTGGTAAATTCATAAGGATCAAGCTCCGTCTTTTTCATTCCCTTGAGGAGTTTATTTATTAATTTATTATTTCATTTGCAATCCCAACAGAAGTTGTCTATGTGGCCATTTCTTCCACAAAAGGAACAAATTATAAGGTCTAAAGACTTTGAAGTATATTCCTCGACCTTAAAGATTTCTGACAAAGCTGTTTAGCAGGAACAAACTTATTGCTATTCGAACCAGACTTTCCAGTATATCTGATACCACACAAATTCCCAAAATACTTTTGTCCAAAAAGCATAGCCGAAACTTTGCTCGAACTTCCTAAGAGACGTTGTGGATCACCTTTTAAGATGTCAATCTCTTTATCTTTTAGAACGATTGTGTAGAAAAGTTTTTCTTGTTCTATATTTTCCTCTTGAGTTTTATCAGACAAACATTATTTAAGTCATCAAGTTTCCTTTTTAACTTTTGATTATCTTCGGTCATGATCCCAATATTTGCTAAACAGTCTCTTAAGAGTTGATTAGTCTCACTAATATGATCGTTTTTAGTGTTGGCAAAAAGTGCAACACAGTTTGATATTCTTTCATAGGTTTTGTCCTCGGGAATATTATCTAGGGTAGTATGATAACGCTTTGTCACTTTTGTGAGCTCTTTTGCTGGAATAGTTTTTGGCCATATGTCCAAAACCACGACAGTTGAAACATTGGATTTCTTCATCATCCCTTTTTCAATTATGAAAAAGAGATCGTTTGGATGATGATTTGTCAAGGATTTGTTTATCTCTCAATAGAAGATACTTAACACATTGTGTTAGAATTACAGTTGTTGAATCAAGCTTATCTTCAACAATTTCTTCATTACAACATTCCTTAGCGCAATTTATACTTACCTCTTTGTAAGATTGTTTAGTATTATTTATAGCATTAAATAAAACGATGTTGTTCTTCAACAAGAATTCTTTATCAAAGATCTTTAATATTCCTACAAGAGAGCTTTGAAAAAGTATAGAAATATTATTGGCTTCCATTATGGCATGTTTCTTAGATTCGTATCTGGATGGTAACGACCTGAGAATCTTAAATATTATTTCTTTTATAGATATAGTCTTTCCAAGCGAGAAAAAAGTATCGACAATCTTAGAGAGTTTAACATTAAACTCCTTAAAGGTATCGTTATCATCTATTATAAGGTATTCCCATTCAAAAAAGAGAGAAATTGAAGTCTAGCTTCTTTTTTATGAATTGTTACCAACGAAAAAGGTCTCAAGAGTATCCCAAGCTTCCTTGGAAGTTTCACAAGAGGAGACATGATGCTAAAGATCTTCACTCACTCCATGTATTATGGCATTCAAACCATCAGAATTCTGTTTCACAAGAGATTTTTTTTCATTAGAATAGAACACTAAGCGTTTAAACTTAGTGTCCAAATATTCCATTTTTGGTCGTTCATACCCTTCTTCGATTAATATCCAAGTACTAAAATCGCGAGATTGAAGAAATGATTTCATAGCAGATTTTCACCAGAGATAGTTAGTGCCATCAAATCTTGGTATCCATTGGATTCAAATCTCATAGGTTGGATCACAACAAACACAGATTGTTAGATATTTTCGTTTTTGCCTGCTCTGATACCAATTGAAATGACGAGGGTACCCAAATACACCACGTTTTTCTTTTCAACCTATAAGTATGATACTAAGTGTGATCGTCTATGGACAAAGTCGAGACAACACAACAACAAGGTATTTAGTTGATAATAGTTACGGTCCAAAACCGATTTACTAAAGGATCATTATCAACTTATTAGGATTTAACGTACTAGTGTTATTTACTTTATTATAATAAAACAATTATAATGCGGAAATAAAGTAAATGACACAACACGATTTTGTTAATGAGGAAACCGCAAATGCAGAAAAATCCCGGGACCTATTCCAGTTTTTAATACTCACAGAATTAAGCCGCTATACAAAGTACATAGACAACTTCGTATAGTTGAGACCAAGTAATATACTCCTTGTTACTTAGTTCCCTTAGTATCCCCGCGTCTACGACCGACCGATCACGCACGTGAATCCCAAGAGATAAATCATTGTCTTAAATTGCTTTACCGATGTAAAGTCTTAAGCACCCAACTCCTTTTGATCTTCTTCCAAACAGTAAAGGAACAAAGCTATTTGGTAACTAGTCCAATAATCTTTTAGAAAATGATTCGTTGAGGTTTGACAAAGGCTCTTCCGTTTAAACTAGTAAACTCCTTTGTCGGGTAAGAAAATCCAAATCAACAAATTAGATTTAGATTCACAACTATCAGATTCAGATATTGAATAATACCACCAAATGATAGTTGTCGATCTATACGACTATATGATCAAATCTATCAAAGATAAATCAGATCTAAGTCGGGTACCGACCAATCAAGATGTGTGCACAAATCACGAGATACAAAAACCAATATTATTATCTTTTTTGTCTTTAAATCTTCAATTGCCTTCTATTGTACATGCATAACACAAACTTGGATCCACTTATGATCGATCACACACATAACAGAGTATGTTAATAATAGATGACTCTAGATACAACTAGGACACAACCAAAAAGTAGTGTCAGGATTCAAAGATCCCAATTTCCAAGAGTTCCCCTTATATAGACTTCAAACCCTAGGTTGCTTTAGGTTTAAGATAAGATAAATATGGAACCAAGCAATCAATATTAACCGTTAGATGAAATCTTTGAATCTTATTTACAAATACAAGATAGACACTATGGTTAGGTAAAGCGTAACCGAATCGTGTATAAAGACTATGTTCAACATGGTTAGCCGAAACTAGCCTATTTGAACCTAAAAGCTTAACACTCATTTTCATGCTCACAAGACATTAATATTGATTCAAAATTATGTGATCAAATGAGTCTAGTGATAATTAGAGAACTGATCAAATATAAATTACTTCAAGGAAATAATTTAATCGGAATTGAATCACAATCGACATAGTTTTTAGATGTACAAAGAACAAGTACTTGAACTGTTCGTGAATCGGTTGAGGCATAGTACGTGGATCGTTTTGCAAACTTATATGCAATGACCGAGTTCCGGAGTCAACAGAACTTCTCAGTTCATAAACCGGTTTGCACATGATGAGTCGGAGAACCGACTCTAATTAACCGCAAGTATATGGTGCACTATATGTGAATAGTGGCAAATAGGGATCGTTCGCACGAGGAGAGTTAAACTCTTTTTCCAATAAATACTAGTAACTTCAAGTCAAGAATATTTCAAAGTGGAGATTTCAGAATTCTTATAAGCTAACAAATTGAACCAAAGCAAAATAATTAAGATTGTATCAAAGATGTGGAAGTATTAGGGCTACGGAATCCGTTGTAAGTTATGTTTACTGATGTTCTATCACACGGTCTCAAATTTACTCATGCGAAGTTGAAAACCTAGCTACTAACGCACAAAAGATATTTCATTAAGGATTTATAGGCAAGAGTTATCATAAAATATTGTTTGTTCTCAACCTAGAAGGTAGACATCCTTAGTACTAAGTATACATGACATACATAGTCTTGGAATAATAATAAAACAATCAATAACAAGGTTCAGTGAATATTTCTATACACCTGACAATACACTATACATGGCTCAAAATATGAGAAATTGAATAGAAGATAAATCGTTGTAGATAAACTCAAACAAATAACATTAAGCTCAAAGTTGGTAGAAAACCTTGTTTTAGAACATGAATAAAATAAACCTACAAGTTCATCCTTCACCATAACAATAGATTTAGCTAGACATGGTTTTGCTCAAAGCCATAAAAAATGATATATAGATGAATAAACTCAACATATAGAAAATCAATCAAATGAAACGGAGCTAAACCTAATTGCTTCCCTGATTATGGCGTATCCTCATTCGCTACTGCCTTTAGGTATATATATGCCTCTGACTTCTCCTTTGTAACGGGTAGTACACCTCCAAGGCCTAGTCCAGTCGCAAACACCTTCTAGTTCAGGCTTTTAAGAAACCTAGGCCACAACATCACATTCCTTGTCCATTAAACCACCGGCCACCATCACTGGTTGTTATTACATCACCGATCTTGTATTCGAAAACTACTTCATGCCCATTCAAGTCAGCATCAATACTCAACCACAATTCAAAGATTCAACTCAAAAACCAATTACAACAAAGTACCCGCAGCAAGCCCACTGTGCTACACTCCCCTTCTAACTCTTCTCTTAGCCATTTCAGCAAACACCAAGTATGCGCTATTCTCAGTTTCTGAAACACCTTCTAAACTAACTATAGCGCCACCTGTTTGATTTCATTGTGGCATTTTCTCGAGCATCAGACTCGCAACCCTCCAACAGAAACCCACAAAATCTGTGGATAGTGTTAACTGCCACAACACCATACAATGAAAAAACCCATTCAGCCTACAGCTCTTGCTGTTCATATCTTGTTGATCTTGAGCGCGTACCCTGTCTTTTATAATCACAACATTCGTTGCAGCAACACCTTCCTTTCTCCCTGAATTTCAATTCAAACTCAACCATATATCAACTTATATTAGTATACATCTCTTAACTATCTCGTACCGATGCGCAGATGCTGTTTCAACTGAGAAACGTCAATCGACGCCTAATCCCCAATCTACCGTTGTTGCATGATGGATAGAATCTGCAGAGTATCATGACACCAACTCTGCTCAAAACCCATGAAAATCCCCTTGACAACATAACCAAACCCATCATTTTTGTCTTAGAACTCCCAAATTCAGTTGATGTTGTTAACCCCTTTGAGTTTCAGTACATATAAATGGACCCCAATTCCAGTTGTTGCCGTACTGAAAAAACGGGGGTCTAACAACACCTTCCAATATTTTGTTTAACAATCTGTATGGACAAACTCGAATATACTTTTAATAGAATCAACAAGACTCAATCAATTAAAAGTATATCAACGAGTTTATATCTCTCTCTTGATTTGATTTACTCAAGCAGGAACTGCGAGTTCTAATCAAATGCAACGAATAACTTGGATGGTACCAAAGACCAATATCCAAGGATCAATCAATGACAATCAACAACCAAAGGTTGGATTACTCTAATTGATGATCTAACACACAACCTGTATTATTTCAATTATATTAACAAATATAATGCGGAAATAGAAATAACACAGACACCAGAAATTTTGTTAACGAGGAAACCGCAAATGCAGAAAAACCCCAGGACCTAGTCCAGATTGAACACACACTGTATTAAGACGCTACAGACACTATCCTACTCCAAGCTAACTTCGTACTGGACTGTAGTTGAACCCCAATCAATCTCCCACTGATCCAAGGTACAGTTATGCTCCTACGCCTCTGATCCCAGCAGGATACTGCACACTTAATTCCCTTAGCTGATCTCACCCATAACTAAGAGTTTCTACGACCCAAAATCGCAGGCTTTGACAATAAACAAATCTGTCTCACACAGATAATCTATCAAATGATCAATATGTCACCCACAGATAAACCCTAAAGGTTTTGTTCTGTCTTTTGATAATAATCAAGGTGAAAGGAACCAATTGATAATCTGGTCTTATATTCCTGAAGAACAGCCTAGAGTTATCAATCACCTTACAACAATCTTAATCGTATAGTAGCGAAACAAGATGTCGCGGAATCACAAACAATGAGAAGAAGATGTTTGTGATTACTTTTTATATCTTTCCTATCGGAGATATCAATCTCAATCCAATCAATCTGATTGTACTCATACGATAGAAGATGAAAGATCAGATCACACAACTACGATAAAAGTAGTTTCGGTCTGGATTCACAATCCCAATAAAGTCTTTAAGTCGTTAACCTGGTTTTAGAAGAAGAAAACCAAAGGTTAAAGGAGAATCGACTCTAGCACGCAAACTAGTATCACACGTAAGGTGTGGGGATTAGTTTTGCACAATACTAGATGTCTCCTTTATATAGTCTTTCAAATCAGGGTTTGCAATCAATGTTAGCTTAGTAACAAAGAATTCAATGTTCACCGTTATATGAAAACATGATTTAGATTCAAGCTAATATTTCTCAACCGTTAGATCAAAAACTTAGCTTGTTACACACACTTGACAATGCACGCTTCTAGGTTTGTTAACCGTACCCAAACGTATGCATTTGTTGGTTCAACAATAGTTAACCAAAAGGTTAGCAATATGAGCATTTCATATCAACCATGTTATTCTTCACCATAACTAGTTTAAATGACTTCAAATGAACTAGTTAGAGAGTTGTTAAAATGCAAGGAAATCTTATGTACTACACAAGACACAATTGAAGCAAATATGATTTGATTCACTTGAATCGGTTCATGAACTTTTATAGCCAAGGTTTGCAAACTGCATTCCTTAGTCTTTTTAAGTTTAAGTTCAGAAATCATCTTCAGATATATAACCTTCTTAAGTTCACAGACTAGGTTCGCGTACTTAAGTTACCGGGCAGAGTTTACAAACTCCATCAGAAATTCTCGGGTATGAGAACTTCGCCGGTTCGCGTACTGAGTTTGCGGACTTGGCTTCACGCAAGTAGTTTTTCAACTCCAGCAGAAATTCTCGGGTTTGAGAACTTCGGCAGTTCGAGGACTTGGCTCACGCCATTCTTCCGGTTCTCTTGATTAACAAAGTTCGCAAACTTTGGTTCAAGGAATATAACTTATACATAAATGTGTTTCCACAACAATGCTTATGTCCACCATTGGTTATGTAATATAAACTCTCATTTCCATCATTGGAACATTCTTAGAGGATGTTATATAGTTGTTGCACCATTTCTCGTCAAAGCAATTTTCAAGATGATTGAAACATATCATTACTTTCGTCACATGGTAAAGATAAACTTGATCTAAGCGAAAAGATTAACAACACATATTTCGAGATATAGATAGGCGAGGTACACTCGGCTCGAAATATAAAATGTGTATAATCCAAGTCTATATATATAGCATACGACTTCTTGTCTCAAAGAGTAGGAGACAAAGTAGATAGAGTTTTGAGTGATAGATAAGTTCAAGTTTTCACATACCTTTTTGTCAAGAAGTTACACCGGTTCCTTGAGTAGTTCTTCTACTTGTATGATGAATCGCCACGAAGTCCTTGAGCTCAACTACACTTTCTATCCTAGTCCGAGACTTAGCTATAATAGACTACAAATCAAGACTTATAGTTTTGATCACTAATATTGACAAACATTCTTGAGATAGAAACGCATGCGAGTTTGACCGAACAATGCTCTAACAATCTCCCCCTTTGTCAATTTTAGTGACAAAACTATCAGTACATATGGAATACAAAAAAAGATAAAGAAACTTTAGTAGCTCATATTCCACATGTCTAATCTTCAACATTCCCCGAAATCTTCGTCATTTCCATGTATTCCAATGATCCCAAAGGTTGTAAGATTAGCATCACCGCTGTTGAAGATCCGTAGTTATAACAATGAGAAAACATAGTTCTCGATCATTGTTATACAGTGTCATAGTATTATTACACAGCGTCAAAGTTTAATTGTATCACAACTTCAACAATAATACTATGGTGATATGTATCACTCCCCCTTAGTCAATACTCCATCTTACATGGAAACCGCTCCTCCTTACATAATGATCCGAAAACCATATGTATTTGCAGTATGAACTACATATTAATTCTCCCCCTTTTGGTCAATAAAATTGGCAAAGGTACAAGAACGTGATCATAATGAAATTTCCGAGAGACATTTCATGACAAAAGGAAAAAAAAAATACATACCAACTAATTTAGATGCAATCATAAAGCCGAAGCTAAATGCATTCATCAAGGAGTTTAAAGATACAAGATAAACCCTCTAAAATTCCACAGCCGCATACCCCTCAAGATATGACCATTAAGCACAAGTTCAAAAGAACTCTCCCCCATCTGATGTCATTCCCGAAAGAACAACAAGAGCGACCTTAATTTCAAAAGAAAAGAAGGATTTTATTGGACACAAAAAACCATGAGAATGATTTTCTATATCCAAAAAACTCAATCAAATTAATCACAAGTAAACCCATGATTAATTTAATCAGAATACACAATCAAATTAAACACAAAAAGTGATCAATTCAATTGATTGTGCTCAATATAAGAGAACTTATGGAGACACGAAAATACTCAACTAGATTAATTACAAGAGAACCAATAATTAATCTAATTGGAATACACAACCAAACTAATCACAAAAGTAATCAATTTAATTGTCATTTGTTTTGCTCGACATAAGAAAACTTACGGAGCAATAACTAAATAACCAAACAAGATGATTAATTTAGTTCAATATGCTCGACATAACATATCTCACGGAACACCACCTAAGCTAAAAGATCAACTTGGTTGTATAGTGCTCAACATAAGATGCATTCGGAGCCTCACAGTAATACATAAAATATGGATCAGGGATGATCAATACTGCGGAATACACAAGGATTCATTCTATTTTTAATCACTATTTGCATAACGACAATTAATAGACATAATCCTTGAAAATAAAAGATTTTAACCTATCTTCCATCAAACGTTTGACAATATAGGCTTAACGTTTTTATTTGTCAAAATTCCATTCATTCTTTTACCAGTACGTGAATACCGATCACGAACGACTTTACTTTTGACAAAGTATGGGACAAACATAGTTCACGGACGTAAACACCAATATCCCATATCAAATTGCAATATAACAAACCATAAAGATTAATACTGCAAAAACATCATCCTCCAAATATTTTTAGAATTTAATACCAAATAAACCTAAAAAAGAAACAAGAAGATGAAACATAATAGCTATGTGTAGTCACAATCATTGTTATTCAAAGCACTAGTTATTCCTCCAACTAAATAAAAAAGAAGACATACTAGGCAACAATGTCTTTGAGAAATTCCTTATCATTCCCGAACTCCTTGCCGTCAACAACCATTGGAATATAAGGTTCGTGGAGGAAGGAGTCAATACCAACGAACCGTCTTGGCTGATGATGTCGAACCAGGGTCTTTTGAATTTCCAAAGATCTTAAAACGCAAGCCTTTATTTCACCAATATCCTTTCTTACTTCCTTCAACTCATCAAGAACATCGGAAAACTTCTGAAAGTTAGAAGGGACAGCCCTTGGCTTTCTTGTATTCCTCCTCTTTCTTTTCAAGGAAGGAGTTACTGGAGATTTCTCTTTTTCCTTGATTGATGGCTTAACAATCATATTGATATCTTTTCCATCCAAATACATGATGCTCAGAGAAAAATTATAAACAATTGTTTTTTTTGAGTGGAATTCAGAATCTCATCAAGCAGTCTTAAGATATAAAGGATGTCGGAGAGGAAAAAGGAATGTAGGGTTCGCAACCTTTAAACAGGTTCGTGAACGCCCAACTCTAAACCCTATAAAGAGTAGAATTGTCGATAAAAACCCTTTACTTTATTTGATAGATAGGAAAAACAAACCTAAAAAAAACTTTCCCTATAGCCTGAGTGGTACACAATCTTATCTCTTTTGATCAGGCACATGAGACAAGATTTACCAAACAACAATTTGTCCACCATTTTCCTCTATAGAGGAATCCTAAGACTTATGTCTATCAAAGCGATTTGACCATACCTTCTTCTCTAATGGTCTTATTTTGTCTTTGGAAACCAACTTATTAGACGAAGATAAAATCCTACATACCTCAGCAGTCTTCTGAGCAAGTTTAAGCTTCTTTGCCAATCGATTTGCTCTTCGTTGAAGTTTGTTGGTGTGCCTCACTTGATGTTTGCACTTATAACATCTTGATAGTTCATGACCCTTCCGAGAACAAAACGAGCACGTCAAACTTGGATAGTATTCAGGCATCTGTGGTGTGAACACAGCTAGACACATAGTAGATCCTGAAAGATTACAACCAGAGCTTCCAAAGGATGGGTCAATTAATTCTTCCAGTTTGATTGGATTCTCTTCTTCACCAAAACCATCAAGGTTGACATATGTATTGCTACAATTATCAAAATCAATGTTTTCACATAGAAGACCGACATTTGATTTCCTGTCTTCATCAGAATTATAGATCTCATACATCTCATCAAGTGTTACAGCAAGACCTTTGTTCCCAATGTATTTTCTACGATTTGGGAACTCGTTCGCAAAATGACCAAAGACTTTACACTTAAAGAATTGTGGCATATCCTCATCATCAGCCTCGTCATCATCCATTTTTTTATGAAGAACGCGATTGTGAGGTTTATCCGATGACCTAGGTTTGTCTCTTGAAAATCGTTTACTTCTCTTCAATAGAAGATCCCTAAACTGTCTTGTGATCAAGTAGACTGATTTGTCAAGATCTTCATCCGAAAAATCATCCTCAGAGACATAAACACTTTTACCTTTATCAAGTAATTTAGTGTTCTTATGTACTTTAAAGGCGACATCCTTTCCGATTTTGGATGTTTGCTCATGATCAAAGATCTTTAGCTTTCCAACCAATATATTTCTGGAAAGATTATCAAGGTTATTTCCCTCAACGATGGCATGCTTCTTAGACTCGTATCTAGATGGCAGCGATCTAAGAATTTTCATCACATTGTCCTTTTCAGAAATAGTCTTACCCAATGCAAAAGATACATTAACAATTTCAGACACTCTGTGATTAAACTCATCAAATGTATCTTCATCTGCCATACGAAGGTTCTCCCAATCGGAATTAATATTTTGAAGTCTAGCTTCCTTTTCACTGGAGTTACCTTCAAATACGGTTTCTAATATATCCCAATCATCTTTAGACTTAGTGCAATTTGACACATGGTGCTGAAGATTTGGGGTAATAACATGTATGATTGCATTCAAATCGTCAGAATTTTTCTTTCCAGCAAGTATCTCGGCAGGACTGTATTCACCAATATTCTTGGGAATGTTTACATCTCCAACTACCACAACGGGAGCATCATAGCCATTAACAACATATACCCATGATTGAAAATCACGTGCTTGTACAAAATCTCGCACAACAATTTTCCACCATAAGTAATTAGAGTCATCGAATACTGGTGGTACGTTAACAGAGATAGCACCTCTGTCCATAGAGTCAGATCGCTACAAACACAGACTTGTAAGGTCTTGAACGTGTTTGCCTGCTCTGATACCAAACATGATTTGATTTGATTTACTCAAACATGAACTGCGAGTTCTAATCAAATGCAAGGAATAAATTTGATGGTACCAAAGACCAATATCCAAGGATCAATCAATGACAATCAACAACCAAAGGTTGGATTACTCTAATTGATGATTTAACGCACAACCTGCATTATTTCAGTTATATAAACAAATATAATGCGGAAATAGAAATAACACAGACACCAGAACTTTTGTTAACGAGGAAAACGCAAATGCAGAAAAACCTCGGGACCTAGTCCAGATTGAACACACATTGTATTAAGCCGCTACGGACACTATCCTACTCCAAGCTAACTTCGGAATGGACTGTAGTTGAACCCCAATCAATCTCCCACTGATCCAAGGTACAATTATGCTCCTACGCCTCTGATCCCAGCAGGATACTGCGCACTTAATTCCCTTAGTTGATCTCACCCACAACTAAGAGTTGCTACGACCCAAAATCGCAGGCTTTGACAATAAACAAATCTGTCTCACACAGACAAGTCTATCAAAGGATCAATCTGTCTCCCACAGATAAACCTTACAGGATTTGTTCCATCTTTTGATAGTAATCAAGGTGAACAGGAACCAATTGATAATTCGTTCTTATATTCCCGAATAACAACCTAGAGTTATCAATCACCTCACAACAATCTTAATCGTATGGTAGCAAAACAAGATGTTTCGGAATCACAAACAATGAGACGAAGATGTTTGTGATTACTTTTTATATCTTGCCTATCGGAGATATCAATCTCAAGCCAATCAATCTGATTGTACTCGTACGATAGAAGATGCGAGATCAGATCACACAACTACGATAAAAGTAGTATCAGTCTGGCTTCACAATCCCAATGAAGTCTTTAAGTCGTTAACCTGGTTTTAGATGAAGAAAACCAAAGGTTAAAGGAGAATCGACTCTAGCACGCAAAATAGTATCACATGTAAGGTGTGGGGATTAGTTTGACACAATACTAGATGTCTCCTTTATATAGTCTTTCAAATCAGGGTTTACAATCAATGTTAGCTTAGTAACAAAGCATTCAATATTCACCTTTAGATGAAAACCTGATTTAGATTCAAGCTAATATTTCTCAACCGTTAGATAGAAAACTTATCTTGTTACACACACTTGACAATGCACGCTTCTAGGTTTGTTAACCGTACCCAAACGTATGCACTTGTTGGTTCAACAATAGTTAACCAAAAGGTTAGCCATATGAGCATTTCATATCAACCATGTTTTTCTTCACCATAACTAGTTCAAATGACTTCAAATGAACTAGTTAGAGAGTTGTTCAATTGCAAGATGATTTTATTCACTTGAATCGGTTCATGAACTTTTATAGCCATGTTTTGCAAACTACTGTTGATGGTGGTTTTTAGCTTAGGGTTAAAATCGTAAAACCTTACATCTGACATGACGTCACTACGACCACTATCACATTTATTGAATCATTCAACGTGCCTATGTAAAAATTACTGGGGTATCTTTTTTTATATATACGTTATATTCCACAGCAGAACCCCCAATACTAATTGGCAACACCTCCGCGCAAAGGCATGCCAACCATGCCAGCCGCACCACAGTGCCAATGGCATACCATGCCAGCCACATCTCCGTGCCAAGGAATGCTAATCATGCCAGCCGCACCACAGTGCCAATGACATACCATTCCAGCCACATCTCCGCGCCAAGGCATGCCAACCATGCCAACCGTACCACAGTGCAAATGGCATACCATGCCAGCCACATCTCCGCGCCAAGGCATGCCAACCATGCCAGACGCACCACAGTGCCAATGGCATACCATGCCAGCCACATCTCCGTGACAAGGCATGCCAATCATGACAGCTGCACCACAGTTCCAATGGCATACCATGCCAGCCACATCTCCGCGCCAAGGCATGCCAACCATGCCAGCCGCACCACAAAGCCAATGGCATACCATGCCAACCACATCTCTGTGCCAAGGCATGCCAACCATGCCAGCCGTACCACAACGCCAACGGCATACCATGCCAGCCACATATCCGCGTAAAAGCCAGGAAGACCCTACAACATTCCGTTGGCTGCCAAACGAAGGGTTGCAACAATCGACGACTACCCTTCCATCCGAGATGCAGATCTCAGCCGTCCAAGTTCGCCACCTAACGCATGGAAACTTCCGGCCCAAGTCCAAACATCACGGTTTTGCCAAAACCCTAATTTTGGTCGTGCCTAAAATATTCCAAAGCCATGCCGGCCCTAGCACATGTCGTTGGCTGCCAACTGAAGAGTTGCAACAATCAACGACTACCCTTCCATCTGAGATGCGGATCTCAGCCGTCCAAGTTCGCCACCTAACGCATGGATACTTCCGGCCCAAGTCCAAACATCACGATTTTTCCAAAACCCTAATTTTGGTCGCTCCTAGAATATGCCAAAGCCATGCAAGCCCTACCACATGCCGCTGGCTGCCAAACAAAGTGTTGCAACAATCAAAGGCTACCTTTCCATCTGAGATGCAGATCTCAGCCATCCAAGTACCCCACCTAACGCATGGTAACTTCCGGTCCAAGGCCAAACATCACGGTTATGCCAAAACCCTAATTTTGGCCGCGCCTAAAATATGCCAAAACCATGCCTGCCCTACCACATGCCGCTGGATACCAAAAGAAGGGTTGCAACAATCGACGACCACCCTTCCATATGAGATACAGATCTCAGCCGTCCAAGTTACCCACCTAACGCATGGTAACTTCTGGCCCAAGGCCAAACATCACGGTTTTTCCAAAACCCTAATTTTGGCCGTGCCTAAAATATGCCAAAGCCATGCGGCCCTACCACATGCCGCTGGCTGCCAAACGAAGAGTTGCAACAATCAACGGCTACCCTTCCATCTGAGATGCGGATCTCCGCCGTCCAAGTTCTCCACCTAACGCATGGATACTTCCGGCCCAAGGCCAAACATCACGGTTTTGCCAAAACCCTAATTTTGGCCGCGCCTAGAATATACCAAAGCCATGCCAGCCCTACCATATGCCTCTGGCTGCCAAATAAAGTGTTGCAACAATCAAAGGCTACCCTTCCATCTGAGATGCAGATCTCAGCCTTCCAAGTTCCCCACCTAACGCATGGTAACTTCCGGCCCAAGGCCAAACATCACGGTTTTGCCAAAACCCTAATTTTGTCCGCGCCTAAAATATGCCAAAGCCATGCCGGACCTACCACATTCCGCTGGCTACCAAAAGAAGGGTTGCAACAATCAACGACCACCCTTCCTCCTGAGATAAAAATCTCAGCCATACAAACTCGCCACCGAACGATTTGGGGCAATCTCTTAGACACGACGCCAAAACCCTAATTTGGTCGTGCCAAGAGCATGCACGTGCTGAAACCATGCCGCTGGTTGCCAGACGAAGGGTTGCAACAATCAACGATTGCCTTTTCTCCTGAGATACGAATCTCAGCCATACAAACTTGCCACCAAACGATTTGTGGCAATCTTTGGCCACGATGGCAATTCTCAGCCACAACGCCAAAATCATAATTTGGCTGTGCCAAGAGCATGCAAGCGATGCAACCATGCCGCTGGTTTCCAAACGAAGGGTTGCAACAATCTACGGCTACCCTTCCTCCTGAGATGCAGATCTCATCCGTACAAACCTACTACCAAAAGACTCATGTCAATGTCTTGGCTGCGATGCTAACTCTCTGGTCACGGCACCAATCTGGCTACGATGCCTATTCTTTGGTCACGACACCAACTTGGATACAAACGCCAAATCCTTTGGCAACGACATGTAGCAACATGCTACAGTTTTCCAAGAAAACACTTGAGATATCAAAACATGTCACAAACTGGGGGATCCTCATCAGGGTATTGGTCTGGCGGTTTACAGCGTACGGCGTATACTACGCCCGTTACAAGAAAGTGTGATAAGAGTGAGGCGGTTAGTAAATACAAGAAGTAATGGTGAAACGTTTCCTTCATTATGGAAACATCAATTCCAGGCGTTACCTATTACCGCTTTCTTCCATTTACTCAACCGTTTCCACTTCTTACGAGACCGGGGTACGTTTCGTTGCGACTTGTATAAATAGGTCTCACCTATTTCCACCAAAGAACAAGTTTTGGTCAGGAGAATACAACACTCAGAAATCACTTGTTAGCTTTCCCGTCTATTAGCTTTCCACTTTCTGATACAAGTCGTCAAACAACTACTCTTACCGAATCAACTATTATGGTCTCAACACTCTCTTCGCTTCCCTCCCTAGACCAACCATTCTCATTCACTTTGTGAACGAAGCAAGTCTGGAACGACCATTTCCTTGTTTAGGACGGATTTGTACAGATTGATCTCTCGAATCAAAGTACTCCCTTGCAGTACATTGTTTAGGGTTTAGACTCGTTTCTCACCCATACACACGAAATTACCAAAAGCAGCAGAAACTATTTTCACCCTCAAATAATTGGCGACCACAGTGGGAGATTAATCTATCAGTCACAATATCATTTCCCGATTGCCGATTCCATCTTTTCAACCCAGATATCGAGATGATGGAAGCAGACTAGCCGCCGCCTCGGTTATCAGATGAATCTGGAAAGACTGGGGACTTAGGGATGATTGGGGAATTTTCACGGTCACGGCACCGCCGCCCACAGAAACTCAGATTTATATCCGGGAGATCCATTTTGTTGGGAGACTCTAAAAAGCAAGTAAGTCTTGTCAGACGAGTTGCATGTTCTACTACCTAGAATTTTCACATAGATAGTACAAACCGACAACCATGATATCCCCATTTTTCATCCCATACTTTCTACCGACAACACAACATTCACAACTCCATGACTCTCCTGGGGTATTTATGCCACACATAGTCATAACAAAAAAAAAAGGGCATTATTATAAAAAAAATAAAATAATTCAT
Source organism: Papaver somniferum (assembly GCF_003573695.1). Lineage (NCBI taxonomy): Eukaryota > Viridiplantae > Streptophyta > Magnoliopsida > Ranunculales > Papaveraceae > Papaver > Papaver somniferum. The sequence continues at coordinate 4,505,587 of NW_020622934.1, forward strand.
TCCAAAAGAATAATCCAAAACCCTCATAGGAGACGATTATATATCAATTCAAATCGAACCATGAACCAGGCGCTCTGTTCTCCTTTCGAAAAAAAAAAGAAGCCTAAATAAAGAAGTTCAGAAGACATGAGTACATTCAAGGAAAACCATCTAATAATGGCTTGCTCTTCTTGGAGAAAGCCTCCTTCGCGCTTTCAAGAGCCTCCCGTTTCAGCTTCAGCTCCGTGGACAACCTTTTGATCTCCGCCTCCTGCCGTGCGACCTCATCCGCTGAACGGCCTTCAGCCGCCGTGGTCTGCAACTTTTCAATCTCAGAGAAACCTTCAACAAACCATGGAGCATTGAACCCGTGGTCTACGCACACATTACGATGGAACTTCCAGCTTGAGACCACATTCTCAGTAATGGTATGACCAGTCACTTTGCATACTTCGTCAATCGAAGATAAAGCTTCCTTCACACGCTTGACCAGCGCAAACCGATTAGTAAGCTTTTTGGTTGTGGCGATGTGTCCATACCTTTCCCATATCTTGGTATATAACGTCTCGTATTTGGCTGGCACGCTGAACCCGCCGATCAACACATGATCTGGATAAGGAACTAAGTATGGAGGAGCGAAAATGGCACCCGCAACTGAATCGACAACTGGCAAGGGATTACTAACTACAATGGTGCCAGCGATCGCTGGAGCACTCTCCGCTACTCGAGCCGCAACAACATCTTCATCTTGATCGACCTCCATTTCGGGTCGCCAGCCGCAGCTGCCATGGTTGAAGACAAAGCTGTATCTCCACGGTTTTCCACCCCGGGGCCATCTTCAGGAGCGGGTTTTCCCTGCGATATCGTGGTTTAGACATTTTTCAAAAAAAAAAAGAGAGAGAAAAAGGAAGAGGAAGAACGCGTGGAAGACTCACTGATTCACTTTCAGACTGACTAGAAGAAGACTCACCGCTGCTGTTGGAAGAGCTATTTTCATCATCACTAGATTCCAGTCTTTCCTCCTTTTCGAGCTCTTCTTCACCGCAAGAAGGATCGGCATTGTCACCCTCTGCCGCGAGAGCCGCCGTTCTCTGAGGCTCAGCATTTCCACCCTCTGGTTAAGGAATAAGGAAAGATTTTCAATAACGAAATAACTGTGCAATCTGACTGAGTGGGCAAGAAAAAGAATACATACCCGAACGTTGGAAGAACTGAAAGTCACAAGGGCCGTTGAATCTGATCGAAAACCACCCGCGCGAACTTCGACCTTCGCTCCTTCTTTTGGGGACTGTCCGTGTCCGTATTAGGATATTTCCGTTTGGGTGATGTCTTGCTAAAGTTGCAGCAGAAGGCTTACCACATGTATTCTTCACTACGTCATTCACGAATCCATGAAGGGCAAGGAACTCGTCCTGCCAGAATATGTTATACTTAGAAGTTGTTGTCGGATTTCGTGCCGAGAGAAAGAAGGGAAGACTTATACCCGGCGCAAGAGCACTAGCATCAAGAGCAGCTGGAAATAAGTTTTCTTGAACAGCCGACTGACGAGAGAGCGGGACCCCTTGGTCGAATCCCATATGTCGAGCCGCCTTGTCAATTTTGTAAGAGACTTTCTGACAAGATCCTCGAAAGAAAGACGGTACATAACCAGGCATGCAACTTCGCATGAACACAACATCCCCAATGCTCGTATTCTTTTCAGAAAGCAAAGATGTATCCAGAACAGAGGCAAAAGTGTCTATTTGAACTATGGATCCATGCACCGGAGCCCATGGCCGAAAGTTGATTGTGTAGGAGTTGTCAAGGAAGTCAACCAGGTTCGATCCAGATCTTGGGCGCCTGTTCACCCAGCGAAGTATCTTAGAACCACCCCAAGACTCGGGAAGTAAAGCCAGCGGTTTGGGAGCGCACTTCTCGAAATGTTCCCACAACCACGCTTGAAGAAAAGCAACATGGACGTACGAGTCCACTTTCATGTAGCCGTTTGAAGCACGCATGTTCGCAACCAGATGATCCAAATGTGTGTACAGAGAACCGAGGAACAAGCCGCCAATGGGGAGAACAACACCTTTCTCTAATCTGATGGAAAACTTAATGAGACCCTGTCTTATTTCCTTCTTACCAGAGCCTTCATCAAAAATTTCCCTGGATAACCAAAGAACCAAGAATGCCACGACATGAAGCGTACTATTCTTTTGATCTGGCTCCGACTCATCTGGGAACCATTGAGACACCCACCAGCTGTAGAAACACCTCGTCTCGTTTTCCTTCTGGATAAAGCCTTTTGACTTCGCAACGAGGGCAGACTGCATTTGTTCTTTATCTTCAGATAAGGTGATATCAAGATTCCCAGTTATGGGACGGTTCAGCAAGACAACCACACTTTCTAAAGAGATAGTCATTTCACCCACCTGCATATGGCCATGTGGGTGTCTGGACACCATCGGGAGATGAAAGAAACTAAGCTCATGGTATCTTTCCTGATTTGAAGCGTCGCAAAATCTGTGACAGCGCCAATGATTTACGCTTTTATCAAATTTGCTTTTACGCAATCCTGACTTATCATGAATTTCATCCACTTGTCGAAAGAACGCAACAGACTCTGACAGATTCTGAAGTCAATGGAAGAGCCAGGATACTCTTTCCTCTAAAGGCAAAACCGTATTACACAACCTGGTAGAACCGACCGGACATCTCCTTCACCCTCCGAACCGGTCAGAAGGACGGGCACAAACCTGGGATGATTTCTCCTAGCTGTGGCGGACGTTGTAAAGAATTCATCATCCGTGTTTGGCTTGGAACTGCCAATGTTTTTCAAATCCGCGGTAGGGTTTTTCTCAAGTGACATCCTAACAAAACCTTCTTTAGCCGCTTTCACTTTCAAAGTAACTACAACAAAGGAAAGGGGTATAAAAAAAATTACTACCGGAAAGGGGGTGCGCGAAGATTACTTTATCAGCAATGAAGAATTCATTTAGGTTGCAAGCCATTCTATTTTAAACCACAAGTCATAACGTGCATATCCAAAGAAGTGGGAACTGATACTCGCGCAAAACAAATTCCTACGCTGCCAATAGACACACCCCTTGCCAAAAAACGTGCGTCTCAGCTGGAAAAATACTCTCGGCCAAGAAGATTCCTCCAAGGCGGGGACTATGCTCACGGCCACACAAAAAAAAAGGGGGGAGGGGGGGGGAACCCTAACGCCAAGTTTTTCATGGAATCAATGACAATTGCCTACCCGTGCATGCTTACTTTACACAATAATTTCTTCCAATGCTATTCATGAGGTGACCGATGTTGTGATATTCGAAGAGGAATTATTCATGATGGAGTCTTTCTACAAATTTACGGAAGACATACCTATGGATAGGGTTTACACCAATACAGAGGAATAATATTGCTACAAATTTTTGGAAAGTGTACCTACGGCTAGGGTTTGCATCAGCACAAGAAGAACAAGCTAAAAGAGAAACACTGGAGTACATACCTGGAATATGCTCGCACACTTTATTGCTATCACTCTACCTCTAACACAAGGACATGGGAAGAAAGATGCGAGATAAAAAGAAGAGCAAACCCTTTTATAGGCGTGACACTATTGGAATTTTAATAAGGAAAGGATTTCCTATTTGAGATACGTATGGAAAAAGGAAATTGGGCCCGCAAGAACAAGCTTCACGGTGCAAAAAACACGCGCCAGCGCCCACACCATGTCGTGCCGGAACCCACGCCACCCTAACACAGCGCCCAAGCCCATGCCAACGGCTTGCCAAGCCAAGCCAGCGACGCCAACAACTCCGCGTTCCTTAGCCTAGCCAAGATGACGCCAATTATTTGCATCCAGGCCATCAACCACCTCTACCACTCCACGGCCTAGCTAGTAGCACCACGAGCAAAATATACACAAAGCCACCAACACGGGAATCACGAATTCTCTTTACCTCTCGAAAAGGTTAGACATATGTTCTTGACTATCTTTTCATGGCTTTCCATTTCGATTTTGTCCTTTCCTGTCACCATCTTATGCTTACCTCGCAACAATGTTCCTATTCCGAGTTAAGCAGGGGACTTAATGTTGATGGTGGTTTTTAGCTTAGGGTTAAAATCGTAAAACCTTACATCTGACATGACGTCACTACGACCACTAGCAATTTATTGAATCATTCAACATGCCTACGTAAAAATTACTGGGGTACCTTTTTTTTATGTATATGCTATATTCCACGGCAAAACCCTCAATACTAACTGGCAACACCTCTTCGCCAAGGCATGCCAACCATGCCAGCCGCACCACAGTGCCAATAGCATACCATGCCAGCTACATCTCCGCACCAAGGCATGCCAATCATGCCAGCCGCACCACAGTGCCAATAACATACCATGTCATCCACATCTCCGCGCCAAGGTGTGCCAACCATGCCAACCGCACCACAGGGCCAATGGCATACCATGCCAGCCACATCTCCGCGCCAAGGTGTGCCAACCATGCCAACCGCACCACAGGGCCAATGGCATACCATGCCATCCACATCTCCGCACCATGGCATGCCAACCATGCCAGCCGCACCACAATGCCAATGGCACACCATGCCAGCCACATCTCCGAGCCAAGGCACGCCAGCCATGCCAACCGCAACACAGTGCCAATAGCATGCCATGCCAGCCACATTTTCGCGCAAAGGCATGCCAATCATGCCAGCCACACCACAGTGTCAATGCATACCATGCCAGCCACATCTCCGCGCCAAGGCATGCCAGCCGCACCACAGTTCCAATGGCATACCATGCCATCCACATCTCCGTGCCAAAACCAGGTCGGCCCTACCACATGCCACTGGCTGCCAAACGAAGGGTTGCAACAATCAACTGCTACTCTTCCATCCGAGATGCATATCTCAGCCGTCCAAGTTCGCCACCTAACGCATGGAAACTTCCGGCCCAAGGCCAAACATCACGGTTTTGTCAAACCTTAATTTTGGACGCGCCTAAAATATGCCAAAGCCATGCCGGCCCTACAACACGTCGCTGACTGCCAAACGAAGGGTTGCAACAATCAACGGCTACCCTTCCATCTGAGATGCGGATCTCAGCTGTCCAAGTTCGCCACCAAACACATGGGAACTTCCGGCCCAAGGACAAACATCACGGTTTTTCTAAAACCCTTATTTTGGTCACGCCTAGAATATTCCAAAGCCATACGAGCCCTACCACATGCCGCTGGCTTCCAAACAAAGTGTTGCAACAATCAATGGATACCCTTCCATCTGAGATGCATATCTCAGCCGTCTAAGTTCGCTACCTAACGCATGGTAACTTCCGGCCCAAGGCCAAACATCAAGGTTTTTCAAAAACCCTAATTTTGGCCGCGCCTAAAATATGCCAAAGCCATGCCGGCCCTACCACATGCCGCTGGCTGCCAAAAGAAGGGTTGCAACAATCAACGACCACCCTTCCTCCTGAGATGCAAATCTCAGCCGTACAAACTCGCCACCGAACTATTTGTGGAAATCTCTTGGCCACGGCGCCAATTCTTGGCCACGACGCCAAAACCATAATTTGGCCGTGCCAAGAGCATGCACGCGCTGCAACCATGCCGCTGGTTGCCAGACGAAGGGTTGCAACAATCAATGGCTTCCTTTCCTTCTGAGATACGAATCTCAGCCATACAAACTTGTCACCAAACGATTTGTGGCAATCTCTTGGCCACGATGCCAATTCTCAGCCACGACGCCAAAACCATAATTTGATCGTGCCAAGAGTATGCAAGCGCTGCAACCATGCTGCTTATTTCCAAACGAAGGGTTGCAATAACCTACGGCTACCCTTCCTCCTGAGATGCAGATCTCATCCATACAAACCTGTCACCAAACGACTCGTGGCAATATCTTGGTTGCGATGCTAACTCTCTGGTCACGGCACCAACCTGGCTACGATGTCTATTCTTTGGTCAGGCACCAACTTGGATACAAATTCCAAATCCTTTGGCCACGCCATACGTAACGCCATGCTACACGTTTTCCACAAAAACAATCGAGACATCAAAACATGTCACAAACTGGGGGATGATCATCAGGGTATTGGTCTGGCAGTTTACAGCGTACGGCGTACACTACGCCCGTTACAAGAAAGTGTCATAAGAGTGAGGCGGTTAGTAAATACAAGAAGTAATGGTGAAACGTTTTCTTCATTATGGAAACATACATTCCAGGCGTTACCCATTACCGTTTTCTTCCATTTACTCAACCGTTTCCACTTCTTACGAGATCAGGGTACGTTTCGTTGCGACTTGTATAAATAGGTCTCACCTATTTCCACCAAAGAACAAGTTTGGTCAGGAGAATACAACACTCAGAAATCACTTGTTAGCTTTCCCGTCTGTTAGCTTTCCATTTTCTGATACAAGTTGTCAAACAACTACTCTTCTCGAATCAACTATTCTGGTCTCAACACTCTCTTTGCTTCCCTTCCTGGACCAACCCTTCTCCTTCACTTTGTGACCGAAGCAAGTCTAGAACGTCCATTTCTTGGTTTAAGCCGGATTTATACAGATTGATCTCTTCAATCAAAGTACTCCCTTGCAGTACATTGTTTAGGGTTTAGACTAGTTTCTCACCCATACACACGAAATTACCAAAAGCATCAGAAACTGTTTTCACCCTCAAACAACTGCATTCCTTAATTTTTTTAAGTTTAAGTTCAGAAATCATCTTCAGATATATAACCTTCTTAAGTTCGCAGACTAGGTTCGCGGACTTAAGTTACCGGGCATAGTTTGTAAAACTCCAGCAGAAATTCTCGGGTATGAGAACTTCACTGGTTCGCGGATTGGATTCATGCAAGTAGGTTATCAACTCCAGCAGAAATTCTCAGGTTTGAGAACTTCGGCAATCGCGGACAGAGTTCGCGAACTTGGCTCACGCCATTCTTCCGGTTCTCTTGATCAACAAAGTTCGCAAACTTTGGTTCAAGGAATAGGACTTATACATAAATGTGTTTCCACAACAATGCTTATGTCTACCATTGGTTATGTAATCTAAACTCTCATTTCAATCATTGAAATATTCTTAGAGGACGTTATACAGTTGTTACACCATTTCGCATCAAAGCAATTTTCAAGATGATTGAAACATATCATGACTTTCGTCACATGGTAAAGATAAACTTGATCGAAGCGAAAAGCTTACCAACACATATTTCGAGATATATATAGGCGAGGTATACTCGGCTCGAAATACCAAACGTGTATAATCCAAGTCTATATATATATAACATACGACTTCTTGTCTCAAAGAGCAGAAGATAAAGTAGATAGACTTTTGAGTGATAGATAAGTTCAAGTCTTCACATACCTTTTTGTCGAGAAGTTCTACCGGTTCCTTGAGTGTTTCTTCTACTTGTATTATGAATCACCATGAAGTCCTTGAGCTCAACTACACTTTCTATCCTAGTCCGACACTTATCTATAATAGACTAGAAATCAATACTTATAGTTTTGATCACTAACATTGACAAACATGCTTGAGATATCAATGCATGCGAGTTCAACCAAGCAATGCTCTAACAGCTGCAACACTGGAAATTTTGAACACAACAGCACCACGAAGCAGTGACGCTAATGATTTGAGAAAAACTTCATCGACAAACGATTAACAACAACTTCAGATCAAACCCACCTATGTCATCGTTGTCTGTGCTTGGTTCTCAATTAAGAGATTTAATTTCAGACCACCAATTCCCCCAAATCTCGATGCCAACATCAGCTTGTCTTCCCAAATTCGACTCCTCTTCTAATCTGAACTCCAACACCACTCTTCGTCGTCTGTTGTGATTCATTCCTTGCTTATGTTGAGCACAGATTCTCACTTCCATTCAACCTAGGTTAGTAGTAAAACTAAAGGAAATGGAACTGCAGTTGCTTGAAATTTTCTTTTATTTTGGTAAATTAGAAGATGCTGATGAAGCTTTTAGAATATACCCACAAGATATGTGGTAATAGAGTAGGCCATGTCTCCCATTTACTCCTTAGCCGCTGGTGGGTTAGGCTTTAGTGGTGCATCCCATAATCTTGAACGAAACAGTACGCCTTCCACATATGAGTTGTAGGTTTTCCAGCCCACAAACTCTCGTTAAACTCCAACTCCATTTAGTGCCATGAATTATTTGAGTGGTGCTGATATATAAAAGATACCAGGCCATCCACTTTGGTTATTTTTCGGTCCGATTGTCGGATTTCACTTGTAATTCCTATAAAAGCACTAAAGTGATATCATTAGCAAAATATTGAGACCTAGCTAGTATAAATGTGGGTATAAAACTGTCGCACTTGCGTGCTTATCAGCACACTTATGAAATTACCCGAGTCCCGGGCTCTTACAGAACTTTTCAGTTCACGTACCGGTTTGCAAACTTTGAACTAATTAAAAGATACAGAGTCTACAAAACTTTTTAGTTCACGTACCGGTTTGCAAACTTTGGACCTTTTCCGGTTCTGGAATTCACAGAATGTTAAGTTTACGTACCGATTTGGGTACTAAACTGGTTCTAGAACATAGAACTGTTTTGGCTCGCATACTGGTTTGATTATTTTAATTCGGTTCCCTTACCATAGTTCCACAATGGTTTGTATATGAATATATATACCTATCCGGATCACGAAACAAATTGATTTTCCCATGACGTACATACGAGTATGCATATCACACAAATCTGAAAGTCGATATATAGCTACTCTACTACGTATAGAATACATGTAATACAACTTAGAAAAATTCCCAATATAATAAATCTATATTTCTCTAAATCGATTCAAAACATTCCTGAATAACATCAATGACTCATATCACTGTTCTAGGCTATTTTCGAATGATAAACTTGAATCATGGTTTGGTTCCAAACAATAAATTGTTCTCCACCAAATTTGATCAAGTATGAACCAATGTTCATTAAGCTTAGTCATTATATTTTAAGAAATTCGTAAATTAAATAATTAGTTCTCGACTCGAAATTCTTGTCTATGCAATCTAGTCTAATTAGTTATGCGACAATCGTCTCAAGATTGAAAAGTGAATATAACTTGAGAAATAGGTGGTCCGGTCTTCACTTACCTTTTGTTGATGAAGTTCTCCAAAAGCTTCGGTTTATCTTCGCCTTCAAAAGGTAGAATGCAAATGAGGGCTAGTTTGTTTCCCAACTCCACTATCCTAGACCGAGACTTAACTAATTGTAGACTAGAAATCAAGATATAGTTTTGACAACTAAATTTGACAACAAGCTTGTTATAGCAACACTTGTGAGTTCAACCGAACAATGTTCTAACAATCTCCACCTTTGTCAATTTTAGTGACAAAACTATCTAATACATATGGATAACAAAAAATAAAGTTTTGAAAAAACTTCTCGATCCACCATGTCTTCTTGATTTCCTTGGTTTCTCCAAATCTCCTTGAAATCTTCGTTATTTCAAGTTACAATGATTCTGAACATGTTTAACTCAACATCGTTGTTGTAGCGCCCCCAAAGCTAACAGCTGACTAATCCAAGAGATTAACTAAACGAAGAGGCACTAAGAATCTAAATTATTCACTTAAACAAACAATTAAGAAATCTGCTAAAAAAACTTAACCCAAAACTACCCCCCCTCAGGAATATATATATATATAAGAATTTCTCTCAAATGATACATATAAAATAGTCATTTGGTTTACAAATAGAATATACAACATAATAAACATAGCAGAAGTTAACTAATTAACGGAGTCAACTCCTCGAAGCTTTCGCTGCGCAACTCTGATCTGTCTCTGAAACTGAAAGTGGGAAAGGATGAGCACATCATCCCTAGAAGGGGTGCCCAGCAGGAATAACATTTAACTTTAAAGAAATCATGAGTAAGATTTAGGAAACAATTAATATTTTCCCAAACATCAAAGTGACCAAGTCACTGGAAATGCACAAACATGTGTATGGACAAACTCCTTCTTCAAACAATTTATATTAGTGATGTCGGGTTTTTCCAGACCTACATAGCTATATTGATGTCAGGTTGTCCCACACATAATAAGCGTAAAATATGAAAGTAAATAGATATAAATATGAAGGAGCGTATCTTATATATCACATGTGGAAATTCTCATTTCCCGTAACAATTCATAATGACAAACATTACAAGTCCTTTCCAATTCATGAAAAGATTCAAAGAATCAACATAACAATCATAATACAAACTAAACAATGTATGAAATGCACAAATAGACTATGCATGAGTTTGTGAAACATAAACCTTTGTAAAAGAAACAACAATGGTTTCAAAAGAGTCAAAAGTATTCCCACCTCTTTATATGACAATCCACACCTACCTCGAGATCCACGGTCCACCGGTTCATTCTTTGAATCGATTGTTGTTAATAACTGACTGTTAATCACACAAGAACTCTAAGAATCTATCCCAAAATGGCTCACACAAGAATCATACAAGTTTATCTAATGGTTCTAAGCCCATTTATTGAAGAACCGATTCCATAGAGATAACAACTTTTTGAAAACAAATATTCTCAATCGTTGTTATACAGAAACATAGTATTATTATCTTCTCTCCAAAGTTCAATTGTATCTCAACTCTGAAGTAATATTATGGCGATATGTTTCTCCCCCTTAATCAATACTTACATCTTTTGTTTAATAGGTAAACATATTGCTTAAATAATTCACTACCCCTTACATGATGATCCATAAACCATATGTATGTAGTATGAAACTAATAAATAATTCTCCCCCTTTTTGTCAATAAAATTAACAAAGGTACGAAATCGCGGGATCGTAATAAATACAACCAAAAGATATCTCAAGTTTTAAGGAAGATGGAGATACTACATAATAACATAGTTAAAATGTAACTCCTCATATCAACTTGTTTAGATGACATCACTTAGTAATAAACACTTTACGCTCATCCTAGGAGAGTAAAAAGATACAAGGATCCCCTTTATAATTCCACAGCCACACTCCCACAAAGACATTGCAATTAAGCACAAGTTCATTTAATAACTCTCACCCATAAAATGTCATTCCCGAGAGAACAACATGAGTGACCTTAATTTTGTGAAAAACAAGGATTTTGGACATTATAAAATCACAAGGATTTGTATCCATAGTATCGACATAAATTGATCTCAAGGCCAGTTACGAACAACGAGACAATTTTACTCGATTTTACTCAACATAAGAGAATCTTACGGAAGGTGTCAAGCAGTAAAACACAGAAGTGTGATCACAAAAAGATCAATACTTTGAGAAATATCTCAAAGAGTTTTTTTTATCTTCCGTTTTTAAAAAACATAATAGATTTAACTTATGAGCATATATGAAATATTAGATCGATTCACGAGAACGTAAAGGCACAAATATTTCATAAGACTTTTTGCAATGACTAAACCAATAATGATTACATACTGCAAGTTCATCTTCCAACAACTCTAGAATTTAAATAAATAAATCTAAAAACATGCAAGATGAAAAACGTTGGAAATAGCTATGTGTAACACAATCTTTGCTACACCAAACCCTAGTTATCCTTCTCAAGAAAAAAAATCCTCAGAAGAAGTTTCCTAGATAACAAAAGAAAATCAAGAGAAATCTAATGACAAGATCTTAAGAGAAGAAAACTTAGACTTCTTCCATTTCTTCATACCTTTCTACAACTCCATCAAAGAATGGCTCTCCAACATCTTTTACCCGTTGAATGGTTAACATATTGTGCTGCTGGCTTAGTACAACGACCTTTCGATTCACAACGTGAATGTGCTTTCTTAGGGTTGTATATTCAGAGATCAACTTTTTCTGATTCAGAATCATGACTTTTTGCTTTTCGATTATTTTGAATTGACTATCGAAGAGATTATTTAATTATAACTGAAGGTTAGCAATCTCAATCTTAGAGTCATGTTAAGCATGAGTTATATCCCTGAAGGAATCAACAATCCAGGAGTTATGTTCTTGTTTTAATCAATTAAACAAACAATAACATGTTATTTAATCAAGATAATAATTCAGTCAAACATGTTATCAAACCAAGATGATTATCTAATCAATCAACATGTTATCTAGACGTACAATTCAGTAAGATATGAATTCAATCCAGCACCATACATGTTGTATATTAAAGAAATTAGACAATCACAACATAGAACCATTCACATTATCATGGATAAAGCGATTAACCATATAATAAAATTTCAAAGAAACTCTATCATGTGAATCTAATTAGGTTCTGAAAATAGTTTTATTGAATTCGGAGCGTCAAAAAACCTTAGGGTACCAAAATTGGAGTTGATCCGACAACCACAAATAGAGAAACAAATGAAAAACAAATAACCAGGGCCGGACCGCTGGTCTGAACCGCCGATCCCGGATCAGTTTGATTCGCCGATTTGACTCGGGTCGACTCGCTGATTTGACTCGGTTACTGTTCATCGTCTTCTCCAAATTTCAGCAGCGTACAGACGCGCATGGCCAATTTTATCTCACTCATACAAGCTCCGATTCGAGAAAATAATATGTCAAATGAAAGGTCTCAGAGAAAACTATCTATATACATTAATTTTAATTAACCTGGATCGACATATATACACCAAAAACAATCATCAAGCCACAACTCATAAACATGATATAAAACTAGGGTTTTGCTATATCTCTCAAACCACATGTTCAAACGATACAATACTTTCCAGGATATTATTTTAATCAATAATAAACATACCCATTTAAATATTTCAAAACAAAAACACATTTATCAAGATTCGAAATATTTATACATCCTTTAGTTGTTTTTAACCAAAAAAAAACAAAAAAAAAAACAAGAACCCTAATCATGATACTATCATGTTATCAACAACTTTCAAGCACACAAAGTATGTTGATTCAAGCATGAAAATGCATCAAACTAATATCTCAAGATACCAATATCAGAGATTATACGATTAAAGCGGAAGCGGGTATCGTTTCATACCTTGAACTTGCACTCCGATTCGCAAGAACAAGGAGCAACATCAACGTTTCACCTCAACGATCAAATGGTACTTCAATCTACAAAGATGAGCACGAACTTGATTCACAGGCTAAGAACTTGGAACCTTTACTCCTGATGGTAACTCTCTTTAGGGTTAGAGTTACCACTTTTCCAATGGTAAAACTTCTGTGTGATATCGATGGGCATCACTTACATCTACACACATGCTAGAGATGCTTATATAGGGTCCAAAACCCTAAAGGAATACAGAAACCTACCAGACTTGCCACATACATATGGGCGACCATATTTGGATCCAACCCGAATATCTAACAGTTCTAAACTCCCATTTCAATCATTGAAACATCCTTAGAAAACGACAATAGCTGTCTCATACAAACTTTTAGATTATAAGTAATTTTCAAGTGATCAAATGATCAATCCGAAAATTTCCGAGTCAACATCAAATGATTGTCCCGCACAAATCATGTAAGATGTTTCAAGGTGATTTTCACATGATCAAATTTTGAATTATTGTTTAGTTTCCAACAAATAAATTGTTTCCAACTAAACTTTTCAAGAATATGATGAATGTAGATAAAGCAAAAAGCTTCCGACACATATTTCGAGAAATAGATAACCGAGTTAAACTCAGCTCGAAATATCAAATGTGTATAATATAAAAGTCTATATAGCTATACGACTTAGTCTCATTAGGAGATAAAATAGAATAGACTTCTGAGTGATAGACAAGTTTTAGTTTCCACATACCTTTTGTTGATGAAGTTCCTACAAGATCTCGTCAACAGATATTCGTCTTTAATCGATGAACGCCGTGAAGTCTAAATCTCAAGTTCACATTCTATCCTAATCCGAGACATAGTTATAAGTAGACTAGAAATCAAGACTTATAGTTTTGATCACCTGAACTTGACAAACAACCTTGAGATAGTAACGTTTGCGAGTTCGACCGAGCAATGCTCTAAAAATTACCAATTAAATTCGGTCTGGAATGTGGTTGAGACCGAACTCAGTCTCCCACTGATTCAGGTACATTCGCGCTCCTTACATCTCTTGAATCCCAGCAGGACTCTGCGCAATTGATTCCCTTAGACAGTGTCACACCAACTAAGAGTTGCTTCAACTCAATTGAAGAGTTTAAACCAAATTTTCCTCCCACAGATTAAGCATATTCATCGATTTCCTGATTTACGATCTAAACAGATGATCAGATCAAACGATAGATACAGGTGATAGAAATTGATAGAAACTTAGACAAAAGTCTGGCTATCCTCAAAATCTGTACTTATGCAACCCGAAGTGCAACCTAGATTATTATTCACCTCACAAGTATAAAACTTGCGGAATCAAAAAAGTATGAGACGAATAGACTTTGTTGATTACTATCTATCTTGATTGATGGATTAAGGCTCTACAAACAATCAAGATCAGGATACTCAAGTTATCAAGATAACTTGACCTGGCTTCACTAATCCCAATGAAGTCTTTGTAGTCGCTAAACCCTAAAAGGGTTTCTGGAGAGGACGACTCTGGGTACAAGTAGGACACTCCAAAAAGTATTGTCAGGATTCAAAGATCCCAGTTTCCAAGAGTTCCTCTTATATATATTTCAAAGCCTAGGTTGCTTTAGGTTTAAGCTAAGATAGCTTTGGAACCAAGCAATAAATATACACCATTAGATGATACGTTTGAATCTTATTCATATATACAAGATATACACTATGGTTAGGTAAACCGTAACCGAACCGTGTATATAGACTATGTTCAATATGGTTAGCCGGAACTAGCCTATTTGAAATTAAAAGCTTAACACTCATTTTCATGTTCACAAGACATTAATATTGAGCCACAATTATGTAAACAAATGAGTCTAGTGTTAATTAGAGAGTTGATCAAATGAAAATTACTTCAAGGAAATAATTTAATTGCAATTGGATCACAATCGACATAGTTTGTAAATGTACAAAGTACAAGTACTTGAACTGTTCGTGAATCGGCTGAGGCATAGTACGTGGACCGTTTTGCAAACTTATATGCAATGACTGAGTTCTGGAGTCAACAGAACTTCTCAGATCATAAACCGGTTTGCGTACTTATGCAATTACCGATTTTCGGACTCTTATAGAACTTTTAAGTTCACATACCGGTTTGCAAAATTTAAACTAATTGAAAGTTCCGGAGTTTACAAAAAATTTTAGTTCACGTACCGGTTTGAAAACTTTGGACCTTTGCTGGTTCCGGAGTTCACAGAATGTTAAGTTTACGCACCGATTTTGGTACTAAACTGGTTCTAGAACATAAAACTGTTTGGCCCGCATATCGGTTTGATTATTTTAATCCGGTTCCCTTACCAAAGTTCCACAATGGTTTATATATGAATATACATACCTATCCAGATCACAAAACAAACAGATTTTCCCATGATGTACATACGAGTAGGGATATCACACAAATCTGAAAGTCGATATATGGCTACTCCGCTACATGTACGAATACATGTAATATGACTTCAGACAAATTCTGAATATAGTAGTTCTATATTTCTCTAAATCGATTCGAAACATTCCTGAATAACATCAACGACACATATCACTGTTCCAGGATATTTTTGAATGATAAACTTGAATCATGGTTTGGTTCCAAACAATAAATTGTTCTCCACCAAATTTGATCAAGTATGAACAAATGTTCATTAAGCTTAGTCACTATATTTCGAGAAATTCATAAACTAAATAATTAGTTCTGGACTGGAAATTCTTGTCTATCCAAGCTCGTCTAGTTAGTTATGCTCCAATCGTCTCAAGATAAAAAGGTGAATATAACTTGAGAAATAGGTGGTTTAGTCTTTACTTGCCTTTTGTTGATGAAGTTATCCAAAGCTTCCTTCAAACGGTAGAACTCAAATGAGGACTAGTTCGTTTCTCAACTCCACTATCCTAGACCGAGACTTAACTAATTGTAGACTAGAAATCAAGATTTAGTTTTGACAACTAAATTTGACAACAAGCTCTGTGAGTTCGACCGAGCAATGCTCTAACAAGATCGATATTCATAAAATACCATTTGTAAATGATGCATTGAAGCATCGTTTATAGAGCCCTCTTGAATTTGTCGCGGATTTTAAGGTTAAAAATCGGCGCGACCACCCTCTTTGATCAACTACCGGGAGAAGTACAAGCAGGTTGGGGATGAGGTGATCGTTCCATCTAGGAGAGGGATGACCGGTAGCACTCATGGCACCTCATTTGAGAAATTGAGATATTACTTTTGGATATATTTCCTTGATTGAGTCTGACTGTCTAGTTGATTCTCTTGGAATTATATTGGAGTTAGTCTATACAGATTTCCGAACGAAATATTGGACGTGGTTGTTAGACCCCCGCTGAAAAGACGAAGGTACCCAAATATACCTCAATCTAAAACTTTTCCACCTATAAGTCCTTTCTCCGAAAGTGATTGTCTATGGACTGAGTCGACACAATGCAACGAATCAGTTCAAACTTCGTGTGATCGTCTATGCATAAGAGATCGAGACAATATGACAGCAAGATAAGTTGTGTGATTGACTATGGATACAAGATCGATACAATAAAACAACGAAGTATGATTACTTGATAATAGGTTCGGACTTAGCCAAACACTATAGGATTGTTATCAAGTAATTTAGAATTAATATTTGTGTATTTACTTCTAATTATAATAAATCAATTATAATTGCGGAAATAGAAAAGTAAAAGTCACAACAATATTTTGTTAACGAGGAAACCGCGAGTGCAGAAAAACCCCGGGACCTTGTCCAGAATTGAATACTCTCAGAATTAAGACGCTATACAAAATCTAAACAAACTTCGTATAGTTGAGACCAAGTAACTAAACCTATATTTCACCTAGTTTCCTCAGTATCCCTGCGCCTCCAACTTGCAATAAGTCACGCACTTGGAAAAATTCCTTTGGTTCATATTCCAAACAACAAAGGAACAACAAATCTGTTCGGTAACAACTCTTTTCAAACAACATAATATGAGTTTGACAAAAGGCTCTTCCGTTTATTCCAATAAACTCCTTTGTCGGGTTCTTAGATCAATTTATTCAACAACTTCAATAATTTTATTCATAAATAAGATAGTTTTATTGAAAATAGACCTTATACAATTATTGAAAGAAATCAAAAATTGATGTCTATTTTTCTTGATTAAGTATTACAGAAAATAACTTAATCTCTAGTGGTGCTCTTATTGTTTACTGAAGATTCATCAGTACTCAAATTTTTGAAGCATGTCTCAAGAGACTTGTCTGCAACCACTTGCTGTTTTTCAAGTTCTTCAATTAGAACCTTGAGTTCAGCCAGAACACCTCTTGTTTGATCAAATATTTCTTTGAGAGAATCTTGATGTTGAACTGTCATAATGAGATTGGTTCTCAGTTCTTCAAAACCTTGGATATAGTGAATCATATTATCAGAACGAATCCACTTGGTTTCCGTTGGATCTTGTAAATTGTAAGCCAACAGACATGACTCATCTTGTGATCCAACGGAGCTATCAGAATCATAATCAAACATGATTTTTGATATGTTTTCTTCTTCCTCTGTGTATTGATTCCTTGACAATCTTTAGCCTTTTGAGATTCTTCCTTATTAGCCTTTGTGACACTACGAGTTATTGGAGGCATTGAGATTGGTTCTCAGTTCTTCAAAACCTTGGATATAGTGAATCATATATTATCAGAACGAATCCACTTGGTTTCCGTTGGATCTTGTAAATTGTAAGCCAACAGACATGAATCGTCTTGTGATCCAACGGAGCTATCAGAATCATAATCAGACATGATTTTTGATATGTTTTCTTCTTCCTCTGTGTATTGATTCCTTGACAATCCTTAACCTTTTGATCTTATTCCTTATTAGACTTTGTGACACTACGAGTTATTGGAGGCATGCTCGGATATTTAGATAGGGATTGATCAGGGTTTCAGAATACAAGCAAGAGATAGTTTCTCTTTAAGAAGAGACAACTTTTGGACCGAAAATATCAGGAAATTCTGAAAATATTACAAGAATACATTCTATTTCCTTTCTCCGAACTTCTCATGCTTGAAGGTTTATTAAAATTCGAAAATTCTAAATAAAACCTATTTTTGGAAGATCATGTTAAACATGAACAATTTTTATAAAGACATGGATTCGCAGTCATCCATAAAATGTCACAAATGTTTTTTCTGATAAACCAACACAAAAAATTGTGCTCTCGTTGTATTGTGCTTTTCTCATCCGTAATTAAGAGAACGAAGGAGGATGAGAGTGCACAATTTTGATACAACTAAGTTGTATCGGAGTAAGATTTCTCTAGCTTATAGCGAGTATCATAAACATAGTTCATGTTTCTCTTTTGGAATTTCTGCCCAGAATATTCTTTTCTAACTCTAGAGATATGATCATGTGAAGAAGATGTACTGATGTGAGAATTTCAGGGATAGATAAATATCTCTTAATTCTATCAATGAGATTTTCATAAGATTTTCTCATTCTGAGGATTTCCTTATGATGCACATCAGTATGATTGTCTGAAGCAATTATCGAAAACTTCTGATTGTTTCCTTTGGCAGAGATTCTCTCTTTCCCTTTCTCCTGGAGTCGTTCTTCATCAAAACAAGAATTGTTTCGATATGGGTGAGGAGGAACCTTTTTCCAGAAGGGATTATCAACTCTTTCTTCTGATTCTTTTGATTTGATCTTATCGGGTAGTGGTATATTCTGTCTTTCTACTGAGGAATTGTCTTTCAGTTTTTTAAGACAAGAAACTTATTTCAATATCTTTACCACCGTATTTTGAAGAAGTATAAGTTTCCTGTCAAGTGACTGAAAGTTGTATTCCTTAAGATCACGTTCACGGAATCGGTTCAAAGTTTCATTTGGACAAGATTTCGTCTGATCATCAGTAGATGTAGAAGCTGATTTCTCATCCTCTTCTGACTTGATGCAGTTAGGTAAACTACCATCATCATGATCTGTTTCGGATGTGATCAAACAATTTTGTTATCAAAATTTCTCAAAGTCGAACAAGGACCTTTGGTTTTTTCAGCAGAAGAAATTATAACAAAATCATTAGTCAGAGTCATAGGATGTGTCTCTTTATCTTGAGTAAGAGATTTAACAACTTCTAATTTGAAAGTGAGATTCATATTCTCTTTGGATAGAATATTCAGTTGAATGTCTTTATAACTGATCTCATTTTTAAGAAGATTTGTCTCTATCTTTAATATCATCACTTTTGTAGATAGAGATTTTATAGGCTTTAGGAGTTTTACCAACTCTTTATCAACATCTTCTTCTCCATCAGAGAACGACTCAGGTGTACTCTTGATTTTTGTGACTCATGTATCGTGGGTCAACGAATTGGTAACATATTCAACTTTTGAGTATTCACACTCTTGCATAACATTAACTGAATCAGACATAAATTCAATTCTTATAGGTTGATCGCACCAAACACAGATTGTTAGATCTTTTCGTGTGAAAAGACGAGGGTACCCTAATATACCTCAATCTATAAATTTTCCACCTATAAGTCCTTTCTCCGAAAGTGATTGTCTATGGACTGATTCGAGGAAATAAAACTAATCGGTTCACACTTCGTGTGGTCGTCAATGGACACGAGATCGAGACAATACGACAACAAGATAACTTGTGTGATTGACTATGGATACAAGATCGAGACAATACAACAACGAAGTATGTTTACTTGATAATAGGTTCAGACTTAACCAAACACAATACAATTGCTATCAAGTAAATAGGAATTAAAGTTTGTGTATTTTACTTCTAATTATAATAAAAACAATTATAATTACGAAAATAGAAAAGTAAAAGACACAACAAGATTTTGTTAACGAGGAAACCGCAAATGCAGAAAAACCCCAGACCTTGTCCAGAATTGAATACTCTCAGGATTAAGCCGCTATACAAAATCTAAACCAACTTCGTATAGTTGAGACCAAGAAACTAAACCTATAGTTCACCTAGTTCCGTCTGTATCCCTGCGCCTCCAACTTGCAATAAATCACGCACTTGGAACAATTCCTTTGGTTCGTATTCCAAACAGTAAAGGGACAACAAATATGTTTGGTAACAACTCTTTTTAAACAAGTGATATGAGTTTGACAAAAGGCTCTTCCGTTTATCCCAATAAACTCCTTTGTCAGGTTCTTAGATCAATCTTTTAACAATTACCAAAGTAATTGTCTAGACTATGCAATTAATACTTTGAATCACAAAGAATTGTATTGATGCCGATCTATTCAACTAATCAATAAAGGTTATCACAAAGATAAACCGATTATAGTTGGATCCCCGGCCGATCAAGTTTTGTGCACACCAAAGATTATGAACCCAAATCAGAAATCTTCTTCTTCTTCAAATCTTCTTAGATCTTCAATAAACACCTGCACACAATCAACTTGAATCTCTTGTGATCAATCACACACAGAACAGAGTCTGTTAGCAATGGATTATCACAAGACGTCTTTAGATCTACAAACAGACTAAAGATCCCCGTCGAAACTTCGATCTAGTTTGAGTGAATCTTATATCAGAAGAGAAGATTCTCAAGCATAAACAAACTAGGTGCAATCAAAGTTCAAAAACCGTTAGTCAATCAAATAAATCGAAAACTAATAATAAACTGCAATTACCTAGTTTCCCACCAACGGTACTCGTAGAGCTTCCCAATCCCAAAGAAATCTTTAAAACGAGCGGTCGTAAGAGATTCTGCCTAATTAAGGTACTTTCCTCTACGAATAGACGACTCCACTAGTAACAATACAACTAGGTAGTTTTGCTGGCTCTGAGGATTAGTTTGCTCGAAATGCAAACTTCAATATTTATAGACCAAGGAAATTTGGACACCAAGGAATTTCCAAAACCAAAAATATTCTCAAAATATGCAATATATTTCCAAATTCAGTTTCCATAATTCCTGGAAATGCTTTGTCCAAATACTGACTGAAATCTCAGTCGAAAATCTCCAATTAGTAAATGCACATTACCAATTTCTATTTTCTAAAGATATGCATTTTAATTGCTGGAAATTAAAAGCATATAAAACTATAAACCTTAATTAAAAGATTCTCAATTTATTTCGATTCGGGATTCTCCTTTTGCTATTAAGGAATATCTTTGAACAATAAAAGATAAGAGTTACTGCACATGTTCAAAGTATGTCGACATCTTTACTTTGTTAATCGTTTTTCATATTTACAATCTTGGAGCCGATTTGCCACACTTCCAAACAAGTTTAGAATTGGTTCATCTGACTTCCAAGAACTATGTGATTGATTATCCTATCAAATCACCATTAATGGGTTTCACGGTTTTACCAAAATAAGTTTTGGTTCTACCTCCATGTGGGTACTAGGATTAGTCACACTATCTTTCCAAAATTTGGTTGACTAGGTACTAAGATCGGTTACCACATATTTATGTTATAAACTTGTATTCGGTTGCACAAGTCAGAGGATCGGTTCCCCAATTACTAAAAAATTGTTGCACCTCTTACAAGGATTGATTCCCTCTTACATGTGATCGGTTGCACCTCTTACTAGGACCGGTTCACCAATGTCTAGAGTTGGTTATACCAATTACACTAAATCGATCACACTATCTCAGGTGATTACTTAAGATCGGTTTCACTAATAAAAGTCATACCAATACATAATTCAGTCCTTGTGAATAGTTTTACCAAGATACATAAACAAGTTATGAACGGTTATACTAGACACACATATTGGTAACCCAAAGATTTGCAATGAATAACAATACCAATAAGCCTAGCGATTTCCCTTTCGATTCATAAAACAAGTTTATGAATTGTACTTCCTTTAAAAGAATGTAAAACATTGTTCACTAGGATGAAATATTCACCCATACCCATAGATAATCACAATAGCATTCATACGATTATGTCCGATGTCTTATATACGAAGTTCAAAAGATAGACATTATACCTCGTATTGTAATTCCTTAATACTATGTCTAACTAGAGTATAATCATTCACAGCTTCGCAGTTATGTTTTCAATATGCACGACTTGAAAGATACGTTAAGAATGAAATAGTTCAAGTCAAATATTACTAACCTCAAGATGAAGGACGATGTTGTAGTTGTAGCTCTTTACTTCTTCACATTCTTCAAGTCTTCACGTAATACTTGTAAGTCTCATATCCTAGTAACTTTCTAGCTAACCTATACGAAGTTAACTCTAGTAAATAATCAAGCGACTCTTTAAATGAGTTTTGATTCACTAAAATATGACAACCGAACTTGACATACCAATGCTTGGTGGGTTCAACTGAGTTATGCTCCAAAAAATTATTTATCTCAACCGGAAGCAATTGAAACAAACATAGACATTAAAGCACCGCAATTTCACCAGAATTTTGTTAAGCCTAAACAATTGATACCAAACAATAAAGCAAGATAACAATAGTTTTTCTCAAGCGGAAACAATTGAATCACACACACATCCATATACATAATGGAATAAACATCAACTGTACCGAAATTTTGTTAAGCAAAATAAAAAATATATGCAATCAAATCAGGCTTTTCTTAAACAAGAAAACGATTAACTAACAAACTCGTTACCTCAAGATCTGCATCCTCTTCACCTTTTCTTTGCATCTTTCCGGGGAGGAATATCACTGTGTTGTCATCCTCTTGCAATACAAAAGAACAACAACAAAAGGCAACCTTTACCAGAGAAAGGTTGAAAATCGGTTTTAACTAATGTGATGTAAAAAAGTTGAAAACCCGAAACACATATGCTTTTATGCTAAACCAAAAACGATTAAACATATTGTGACTTTTTCACGCATGAATTTCAATCGGAACCCCATATGATCCTTTGATAAAGCCTACCATCATGGGCTAGAACTCAATCCCACTAAATCAAAAAGTCACCCAAACCATAAGGGTTCACACAACATGAGATCGAATATTAAGGTTATGAAAACCGAAATCAAACATCCCATAAACACATAGCAATAAAATAAAGCATTCAAGCACAGGCTATGTAACCGAAAAACTAGCACAAGAAAAATTATAAAATAATAATTTTATTCATAAATAATAGATAGTTTTATTCAAAATACACCTTATACAATTATTGAAAGATATCAAAACTGATATCTATTTTTTCTTGGATTAATCCTTCATCTCAATGCTAGAGGAAGGTAGATTATTACTTTCAATCTTCAGCTTGTGAAATTCTTCAAGTAGATAACCTTGTTGTTTGACTAGAATTTCTTGCAATTGAGAAATTTTCGTGAAGGATTCTGCAAGAACATGTAATTCTGTCTTTGATTGAACACATAAGTATGTCAATGCTTCAACACACTGATCTTTCTTCAGCATATTCTCTCTTTCTTTCTTGCTAAGCCAATCTCTCTTTTTGATTTTGCTCTTTGATTTCTCTATATCAAGAGAAAATGCAGACTTATTCTCAAAGTGATCTTTCTGATCTAACATCTTTGTTGATGGTGGTTTTTAGTTTAGGGTCAAAGTCGTAAAACCCTATATTTAACGTTGTGATCCTGCAAAGGAATAAAGGCCATTTAAAAGTAACGAGTGCTCAAACCTCTTTACTTCTACATGTATTGAAAAACTTAGTATATAGATGAAGTT
Source organism: Papaver somniferum (assembly GCF_003573695.1). Classification (NCBI taxonomy): domain Eukaryota; kingdom Viridiplantae; phylum Streptophyta; class Magnoliopsida; order Ranunculales; family Papaveraceae; genus Papaver; species Papaver somniferum. The sequence goes on from NW_020622934.1 coordinate 4,529,268, forward strand.
CATTCATAATGGTGCTAGCAATCCCAAATATTCTGTGAATTCTATCTTATGCTAGCATTATTAACTAATGCGTGATTTTCCTTGTACTTTTTCCGTGTTGTGTTCCCTGCCGAACTCTCAATAATGGCATGACATGACGATCAATGCTCATTCTCAGCAGAGTACAATGAATCTGCCGAAGTGCTAGTATTGGGATCTGCACAAACAATACTTATACATGCTACATCTCTCTGAAAAAGAGATCAACGCGTCCACACACTTTTAATTAAAGTTAGCGTGATCAAACACACATGTATTTCTTAAAGAAAATCTAGACTGTTAATGTTAGTCTCAGAAACGATCACAGCCACATAACTTGGTTGCACGATTTAACAAGCATAGCTTACTCCTAGCAGGACTAGGCAACACCGTAGCAACCACCGGCGGGACCACCAGTCCTCTAGTTGATCGACCCCCATGTTGCTCATTCACGATCGCTTCAAACGCTGACCCAAACATGAGCGATTGTGCTTCGTAAAAACCAAGCTCAAACGAGCTATGACCGTAAAAAACGGTCTCAAAAGCTATCATATCCGTCCAACTTCGCCATCCTAGTTGGACGGCTTATATATTTCTACAAACGATTAAAGAAGTATCAGCATGATCATTGGCGGCCCCGCTTCCTCCTAGAACAAACGACTTGCCGGCGACAAGCCTATAGGGTGCTAAATCGATCGCCCAAACTCGAGTAAACACGTCGTGAGTAAAGACCTAGTTTGGGTCGTGGAGATACATAGCTGTCGCAGATCGATCATGACCGTCCAACTTTTCCGGCCTAGTTAGACGTCTTGGATCACATCTCGAGCAACCAAAGAAGTGCCAACGTGTTCATCGTTGGTCCAACTTCTTCTTTGGACGATCGACCTCTCCATGGAAAAACCGGAACATACCAAATCGTTTGCCCAAAGTAGCTTGAACGCGCTACTTTGAAAATCCTAAATTACGTTTGCGGCAACCCACTACTTCCGCAAATCGATCACAACCAGCCAACTTTTGCACCCGAATTGAGTGGCTTATATTTAATTTTAGGTGTCCCAGGGGATGTCAACATGCTCGCTGGAAACCCACCTTTATATATGGTCGACCGACCTACTCAAACCCAAGCGCAGCATCTCGAATCGCTTGCTCAAAATGGAGTTGGTCGAACGGCCTCCAAACCCTAAAAATCGCATCAACGACATTGAAAAGCTGCCGCAAATTAATCAAGACCATCCAACTTCGCCAGCTTAGTCGGACGGTGTAGATTTATTCTCAGAAAACAAGCAAAGCAACATTGTGAAGGTCGTCCATCATTATTCCACATGAGGCGATCGACCAAGTGATAACTTGACCGTAGGTTCCTAAAACGATCACCCAAAGGTGGTCGATGATGCCTCCTTTAAGACGCCAATCCGCGACTTATGCAATCAGGCTCTAAAACAATGATGCTTCATACACATCGACTAGTTTGAGATGCTTAACTGCGATGCTTCACATACATCGAATACATACAATATTTTATATTGACCTCATAAACAACTTAGTTGCTTCACCTAATAGCACCATGCTATTCTCCACGGTGGGTCCCACGGCCCACTTATTCGAGACATCAAACATGTCACAAACTGGGGGATGCTTACTGGGGTATTGGTATGGAGGTTTATAGCGTGCGTCGTGCAACGCGTCCATTACGAGAACGTGTCAAGAAAGGCGTACGGTTATCAGTAATGATAGTAGTGGGAGAACGTGTGATCAGTCATTCGTCATAATGAGACACGATGATCACTAACTTCCATACAAAACCCACTTATCCACTACTTCACTTCCTCCACTTCCTAAGAGATCAGGGTTGCGCTCAAATGACTTGTATAAATAGATTTTCAATCTATTTCGAAAGGAGGACACAGGTGTTATCAACACAAGTAGTCAGAAACCATTTTCTGATACACAAGTCATAAACAGCCACACCTTCATATTTCAACACTCTGATCTCAAGAAATGGATGTGGAAATGAACTGGTGGAACTGAAAGAGACTCGACTCGATTGATTTTGTGGAGATTAATTGGTGGTGTTAAGAAATGAGTTGAACTGAGTGGTTGTGCTGGTAAGTGAAATAAAAGAGAGTATGTAGTGGTTTTGTTATGAATGTGGCTAATTTGTGTAAGTGGTTACAGTGTATAGAGTGGACAAGAATGTTGGTTTAGTGAAGTTCACTAGGGTGGTGGTGATGTAATGTTGGTGGAGATGGTAATGGGTTTGATTTGAGTTTGAGTTGAGATGAATTGGGTTTTGCATTGATGATGTTTTTATTGTGAAGTTGAGTTGGTAGTTGTAGAAAAAGGGAAAGCTTGGAACTGAATTTTGCAGTTAGCCTGTATTAACAACGATCGATTCAAAGGATGAACCAGTGGATCGTGGAACTCGAGGTAGGCGTGGCTTGTCATCAAAAGAGGTGGGAATACTTTTGACTCTCTTGTAACCATTGATGTTTTCTTTTACAAAGATTTATGTTTATCAAATTGATGCATTGTCTAGTTGTGCATTCCATGCTTTGTTTAAATTGCATTACGATAATTCTGTTGTTTATGTTAAACTTTCCATGGTTTGGAAAGGACTTGTAATGTTTTGTTGTCAATATGAATTGTTATGGGAAATGAGAATTTGCACTTGTGGTATATAAGATGCGCTCCTTCATATTTATATCTACATGAATTCAGATTTTATTGCTTAGAGTGAGTCATCATGGTCTTGGTGATATCAATAGCTAATGAGTGTGGTTAGCAAGAATATTATACACTGTTTGAAGAAGGAGTTTGTCCATATACATGTTTGTTTATTTCAGTGACTTTGTCACTTTTTAATGTTTGGGAAAACATTATTGTTTTCCAAATCTTTCCATGATTACTTGAAAGCTAAAGGTTATTCCTACTGGGCACTCCTTTTAGGGATGATGTGCTCACTCATTCCCACTTTCAGTTTCAGGGACAGATCAGAGTTGCGCAGCGGAAGCTTTGTGGTGTTGAGTCTTCTGTTATGTTATTATGTTGTATATTCTATTTGCAAACCAATGACTATTGTATATGTATAATTTGAGAGGACTTCTTGTATATATATGTTTCAGAGCGGGTTAGTTTTTGGGTTAAGCTTTATAGCAGATTTCTTAATTGAATGTTAAGTAATTGTTTTAGATTCTTAGTGCCTTTTTATTTAGTTAATCTCTTGGATTAGTCAGCTGCTAGCTTAGGGGGCGCTACAAGTTTTTTAGACAAGAAACTTCCTTCAATGTTTTTATCACCGTTTTTTGAAGAAGTATAAGTTTCCTGTCAAGTGACTGAAAATTGTATTCCTTAAGATCAACTTCACGGAATCGGTTCAAAGTTTCCTTTGCACAAGATTTCGTTTGATCATAAGTAGATCTAGAAGCTGGTTTTTCATCCTCTTCTGACTTGATGTAGTTAGGAAAACTACCATTATCTTGATCTGTTTCAGATGTGACTAAAACAGTTTTATCACAGTCTGTAAAAGTCGAGCAAGAACTTTTAGTTTCCCCAGTATCAGAAGAAATCACAACATAACCATTTGTCAGAGTCATAGGATGTGTCTCTTTATCAGTAAGAGATTTACCAAGAGCTTCTAGTAGGACAGTGAGATTCATATTCTCTTTGGACAGACAATTCAGTTGAATGTCTTTATCTCTGATCTCCTGTTTAAGAAGATTTGTTTTTGTCCTTAATAACACCACTTTAGAAGATAGAGATTTTATAGGTTGTAGGAGTTTTACCAACTCTTTATCAGCATCTTCCTTTCCATAAGAGATGGACACAAATGTTTTCGCAACTCCTGGATCATGAGTCAACGAAGTAGTAACATCTTCAACTTTTGAATATTTAAACTCTTGCATAACGTTAACTGAATCAGAAATATATTCAATTTCTTATAAGTTGGATCGTACCAAACACAGATTGTTAGATCTTTTCGTGTTTTCCTTCTCTGATACCAATTGAAAAGGCGAGGGTACCCAAATATACCTCAAACTAAAAAATTTCCTACCTATAAGTACTTTCTCCGAAAACGATTGTCTATGGACTGAGTCGAGAAAATGTAACTAATCGGTTCACACTTCGTGTGATCGTCTATGGATACGAAATCAAGACAATACAACAACGAAGTATGTTTACTTCATAAAAAGGTTCGGACTTAACCAAATACAATGCGATTGCTTATTAAGTAAATAGGAATTAATGTTTGTGTAATTTACTTTAATTACAATAAAACAATTATAATACGGAAATATAAAGTAAATGACAGAGCAAGATTTTGTTAGTGAGGAAACCGCAAATGCAGAAAAACCCCAGGACCTTGTCCAGAATTGAATACTCTCAAGATTAAGCCGCTACACAAAATTAAGCCTAACTTCGTATAGTTGAGACCAAGTAACTAAACCTATAGTTCACCTAGTTCCGTCTGTATTCCCACGCCTCCGACTTATGAATAAGTCACGTACTTAGAACAATTCCTTTGGTTCGTATTCCAAACAGTAAAGGAACAACAAATTTGTTTGGTATCAACTCTATTCAACCAAGTGGTGTGAGTCGGACAAAGGCTCTTCTGTTTATCTTAACATAAACTCCTTCGTCAGGTTCTTAGATCTATTCTTACGTTCAATCACCAAAGGTAATTGTTAAGACTTTGCAATCAATACTTTTAATCACAAAGAATTGTATTGGTGCCAATCTACACAACTAATTAATCCAATCTACCACAAGGATAAATCGATTATAGTTGGATCCTCTTATACTGAAACAAGTATTATGCACACCAAATATTATGAACCCCAAATCAATCTTCAATATCTTCTTTGTCTTCAAATATTCTTAGATCTTCAATAAACACCTGCACACAACAAATTGAGTCTCTTGTGATGAATCACGCACAAAACGGAGTCTGTTAACAATGGATTATCACAAGATCGTCTTTAGCACTAACAACAGTCTAAAGATCCCTTTCGAAACTTCGATCTAGTTTGAGTGAATCTTATATAAGAAGAGAAGATTCTCAAGCATAAACAAACTAGGTGAAATAAAAATTTAACCACCTTTAGTCAATCAAATCAATTGAAAACACAAAGATAAACCACAATTATCTAGTTTCCCACCAACGATACTCGTAGAGCTTCTCAATCCCAAAGAAGACTTTAAACTGAGTGGCCGTAAGATATTTCGCCTAATTAGGTTACTCTCTTCTCCGAATAGGCGGATACACCAGTAACAACACAATCGAGGAAGTTTGCTGTCATGAAGGATTAGTTTGCTAGAAATGCAAACTTCAAGTATTTATAGACAAGGTAGTTTGGACACCAAGGAATTTCCAAAACCGAAAGTATTCTCAAAGATATTCAATATATTCCAAATTCGGTTTTCATAATTCCTGGAAATCCTCTGTCCAAAATAATGACCGAAAATCTCTTTGGAAAATCTCAACTAGTAAATGCACATTACTAATTCTCATTTTCCTAAAATAAAATTAACAACCTTAATTAAAAGATTCTTAACTTATTTATATTTCGATCCTGGGATTTTCTTCCTGTAGCTATTAAGGAATAACTTTGAACAATAAAAGATAAACATTATTGTACGTGTTCAAAGTATGCCGACATTCTTACTATGTAAGTCCACTTTCATACTTACAACCTTGAAACCGATTTGCCACACTTCCAAACAAGTTTATAATTGGTTCACCTGACTTTCAAGAACTATTTGATTGATTAAGAAACACTCAATCACAAATCATGGGTTTAACGGTTCTACCAAAACAAGTGTCGGTTCTACCTCCATGTGAGTACTGTGCATAGTCACACTAGCTTTCTAAAATTCGGTTGACTAGGTACTAGGATTGATTCCCCACACATATATATATGGTATCTAACTCATATGTGTTGCACATGTCCATAGGATCGGTTCCCCTTAGCCTAAAAACGTGTTGAACATGTCCATAGGATCGGTTCCCTTTTCTGCTACAAACTTGCTGCACCTCATACAAGGATCAATTCCCCTTTGTGATGCACCTCTTCATAGAATCGGTTCCCCTTTACCCAGATTCGGTTCAACAAAACACAAACTCGATTATACCATCTCAGGTGATTACTTAAAATCGGTTTCACTAATAAAAGTCATACCAATACATAAGTCAGGCCTTTGTGAATATTTTTACCAAGAACACAAACAAGTCGTGAGCGTTTATACTAAATCATACATATTGGATGTTCACAAGATATGCAATGAATAACAGTCCAAATAACGCCTGGCGATTTCCTTTTCGATTCATAAACAAGTTTATGAACTTACTTCCTTAAAACACATGTAAAAACATTGTTTACTAAGATGAAATCCTCACATCATACCCATACATAATCACAATAGCATTTAAACGATTATGTCGATGTCTTATCTACAAAGTTTAATGGTTAAGCAATAAACTTCATAGTGTATTCCTTAATACCATGTCTATCTAGAGTATTCATGCTTCGCAGTTTCGTTTTCAATATTCACGACTTGAAAGATACATTAGGGAGTGAAACAGTTCAAGTCAAATATCACTAACCTCAAGTGGAAGGATGATGTTGTCGTTGTAGCTTCTTGCCTCTTACTTCTTCAAGTCTTCACAATACATGTAATGTCGCATATCCTAATACTTTCAAGCTAACCTATACGATACTCCAGTACATAATCAAGCGACTCTTAAAATGAGTTTTATTCACTAAAATATGACAACCAAACTTGACATACCAACGCTTGGTGGGTTCAACCGAGCTATGCTCTAACACCATATGTATTGATAGTTTTGTCATTAAAATTGACAAAGGGGGAGATTGTTAGAGCACTGCTCGGTCGAACTCGCAAGCGTTTCTATCTCAAGCTTGTTTGTCAAGTTTATTTGCGAAAACTATAAGTCTTGATTTCTAGTCTACTTATAGCTAAGTCTCGGACTAGGATAGAAAGTGTAGTTGAGCTCTAGACTCCACGACGTTCATCATGCAAAGACGAAGAACTACTCAAGGAACTGGCAGAACTTCATTGACAAAAAGGTATCTGGAGACTTGAACTTATCTATCACTCAAAAGTCTATCTACTTTATCTCCTTTCTTGAGACAAAAGTCGTATTACTATATAGACTTCGATTATATACATTTGCTATTTCGAGACGAGTTTATCTCGCTTATCTATTTCTCGAAATATGTATTGGTAAGCTTTCGCTTTGGCTAAGTTCATATTTACTCGTGAAGAAAGTCATGTTGATTATTTCAATATTTTGAAAATCGCTTTGATGAAAAATAGTTTGTGAATAACAACTATATAACATCCTCTAAGAATGTTTCAATGATTGAAATGAGAGTTTAAAACATGTAACCATCTTTGGATATAAGCATAGTGTGTTATTCACATTTGTGTACAAGTCCAAAACCGAGAACCCAAAGTATGCATAACCGTACGCGTATTGGCGGTTGTTGGAGATCCGGGACAGTATGCGTACTCGTACGCGTACTGGCGGAAAGTTCACGTCCGTGAATTTCTGCTGGAGTTTGGAATTGAAAACAAACTCAATCCGGTTACTTAAGTACGCGTACATGTTCGCATACTTAGGTAGGTAACTTTATAAAATCGGTTTGTTCATGAACTAAAACATTTATATAATAAGGAATGCAATCTTTTCAAACCTTGGCTATAATGTTCATGAATCGATTCGAGTGAACCAGAACCGATTTTTCTTCGATTGTGTTTTATATACTTCTATGAGATCTAAGCAATTGAACAACTCTCTAGCTAGTTCATTGAGTCACTTGAACTAGTTCTGGCGAAGATGAATAAAGTTGATATGAAAATGCTTATATGGCTAACCATTGGTTAGCTATTGTTGAACCAACTAAGTGTACACGTTTAGGTACGGTTACTCAAACCTAAATGAAGTTACATTTCATTTATGTATAACAATCTAAGTTCGATCTAACAGTTGAAAGATATTAGCTTGAATCTAATCAGGTTTTCATCTAACGGTGAATATTGAATGCTTTGTTACCAAGGTAACTTAGATTGCAAACCCTGATTCAGAGACTATATAAAGGAGAACTCTAGAAACTGGGAAACCTAATCCCCACACCTCCTATATGATACCAGTTGTAAGCTAGAGTCGATTCTTCTTTAACCTTAGGTTTCTCTTGTGACCCCGTAGTTTAACGACTTAAAGACTTCATTGGGATTGTGAAGCCAAACCCAAATATTTCTCTGTAGTTGCGTGACCTGTTCTTGATTTTTCTATCGTATTTGATTACAATCGTAATATTGGCTTGAGATTAATTTCTCCAATAGAAAAGATAGAAAAGTAGTCACAAACACCTTCGTCTCATCGTTTGTGATTCCATAATATCTTGTTTCGCTAGTCGATTAAGATTATTGTGAGGTGATTGATATTTCTAGGTTGTTCTTCGGGAATATAAGTCTGGTATATCAATTGGTTACTGTTCACCTTGATTTATCAAAATACGGAACAAAACACATAGGTATTTCTGTGGGATACAGATTTATTTATTACCGTAGAGTTTTCTGTGTGATACAGATTTTTTTATTAAAGTCTTCGACTTTGGGTCGTAGCAACTCTTGGTTGTGGGTGAGATCAGATAAGGGAATCAAGTGTGTAGTATCCTGCTGGGATCATATATGTAAGGAGCGCAACTGTACCTTGGATCAGTGTGACATTGATTGGGGTTCAACTGCAGTCCATACCGAAGCTAGTTTGTAGTAGGCTAGTGTCTATAATGGCTTAATATACAGTGTGTGTTCAATCTGGACTAGGTCCCGGGGTTTTTCTGCATTTGTGGTTTCCTCGTTAACAAAACTTTTGGTATCTGTGTTATTTCTTTTCTGCATTATATTTTGTTATATAATTGAAATATCACGGGTTGTGCATTGAGTCGATCAATTGGTAAATCCAACTTTTGGTTGTTGATTGAAATTGATTGATCCTTGAGCATTGGTCCTTGGTATCGTTCAAGTTGTCTCTCTTATATTCAATCGGGCTCGCAAATTATTACTTGTTTGATTGCGGATTGAATTGAGAAATTGAGATATAACTCTTTGATATACTTTTCGTAAGATTGAGTCTAACTGTCTAGTTGATTCTCTTAAAAGTATATTGGAGTTAGTCCATACAGATTGCTAAGCGAAATATTGGGTGTGGTTGTTAGACCCCCACTTTTTCAACAGTTGTTCATCAGGAAAACTATCCCTAACAGGAGGTGATGTGATTTTTAGATAGTGGTAAAAGTGGTTCGATTCTCAGACTTGTGAAGGATATTAATTAGACTTAAATTCTAATAATAAAATAGAAAAATCACTAAAAATTATAGCAAACTCAATCAAAGATGATATCAATACTAAAAGAAACACTGAGGCTAAGATTCCACTATTTTCCAACTTCAAAGTGATTAAACCAATACTTATATTTATGCAATTTTCTTGTTTAATTTGATTCTAAAATATTGCAACAAGTAGATTTTCAAAAGTAATAATTGTAAATACCAAGTATGAAGCATCAAAAGTCTTAAAACTAAGCATACTCCATCAAAATAGATCACAATCACTCAAATAAAAATCATATTCAATAATAGTTCAAGGAAAATAATCATATAATTATTGTAAATAAAAAGATAAAATAGAATATACCACTTTTTGTTGGAAAAATAGCTTCCTCTATCGCCTCAGCAATGGGGTTTATCTCCTCATATTAACCATGATCTCAAAGTATATGTTTGTTTCTCAAAAGATGATTAAAAGAGTGAAAAGTAATAACACAGATTGTTTGCAACAATGTATTGGTGTTGCAAATCAGCTGTTATAATGGAACTGTTACAGAAAAACTGTTGCTTTGTCGCTGATTTTAAGACCCTAGAATACGACTTCCCTGCACAACTTAATGTTCTTTAGCTGTTAAACAACGACACTGTTCTGCGTCTGTTTCCCATGCGTCAATGTTCTTCGCATTCTTCCTCTTCAGCAGCAGCAGCAGCAAAAACAGAGTTTGGTAAAGCTTTGATTTCTTCTTCTCTGGCTCTCCTTAGGTTCCCAAACTCTCGACACCTCTTCTATATGACCCAAGACATCTATTTATATCAAAAATACCGATTAAATCTCTCCCAAATCTTCCAAAATCTCTTTCCTTCTCTTCACGGCCAAGTTGCGCAATTTCTTGTTTTAGAATTTCTACGCGTTTCTGAGCTTTCCTTTTATTCTAAACTCTTCCTTAGATAGATACAAATCTTTGGGAAGGTTTAACGCTTTAATCTCTCTAAAATTCCCTAAAACAGGTCACACACGTGACTTTCCATATTTTTGTTGTGAGAAAAATCCGTCGATTGAGCCCAGTCTAATCGATTTAAACACCCATATCAGATTCCTAGACCCATAAGGAGTCTATCCTATGAAAATCAGAGGTTTAATCGACCTCAAACTCCTCCAAATCACGATTGCCAAAACTGTTCTTCACTGCACTATTTTCCCGCCAAAACCTGGTTTTTGAATGTTGAAGATGGTTGCCCCTTATCCAGAGGGGTGCGATTAGCAACTGCCTGGAAATGGGATGCCCCTTAGTAATTAGGTTACCCCTTATCCAAAGTGAGAGTCCGAATAGCAAATGTCCTCCGGGTGCTTTCCGACAACTTTTCGAGCCAATTTTTTCCAAAAATGTTTATTGCCAAAAATACCTACAAATAAATAAAACACCATAATAAGTACAAAAATGAGCCCTAACAATATATAGAATCGAGACAAATCGGACACAAAAATGTGTCTATCAAATACCCCCAAACCTATTATTTGCTAGTCCTCGAGCAAAATAAAATAGAAATAAAATCCTAACTCACTGTCGCAGGCATCGTCGATTGCATTTAGCGTATGCAATAAGCCTTTAAACCCCTAGGTGTCCCTAGTGGCGGAGTGTTGTCTCCGGAGGGCTTACCAGAGGTATACCCACAAAACCTTTATACTCCAGACCCTAGCTATCTACACAGAACCTTGGAAGGCACTAAAGAATCTCCTTGGTTGGCATACTTATTGACTACAGGAGGAAGTACCCTGATGCGAAATTCCAATTGTTGTACACGAGTTTGCACTCAAGCATACTAAAATTCATATGAAGTGACAGAGCTCTACTCAGATAGTCGCACTATGGACATCAATATCCGGAGTCAAAACTAATCACATGGATAGATCAAGAAGATGGATAAAAAACATAGATGGTTTTGATGTTTACTAGGTGAACGGTGTTTCTCATATCTGTCTGAAGGCCTCCGCCAAAATGAACCAATCCTAAGGACTCGAGATACCGGTCTGACTAATATCAACACACTGGCATATACAAGGGTACCAGTGGTCGATAATCCTAACTCTAGGTCAACAACTGGCATATACAAGGGTTCCAGTGGTCGACTTTATTGAATTTATTCCAGTTGGTCTGATGGTCTGGTCTTTTTTTTTTTTTTTTTTTTTTTTTTTATCTCAATCACTCTAATTCACCCTAGCATTGGTAACAACTTGAATCGTGAGCCCCACCTAATCACTTAGAGAAACATAGTTTAAAAACAAAACAAAATAAAAACAGAAGTGAAAAGGACTCAACGAGATATGGTGAAACTATCATGTTATTTCTAACACCTGAGCTCTGTGCTTTTATGAATAGACTCTTTAGATGTTGCCATCTAGTCAGATTGGTTCCTCAACTCCTACAACCAAAATGCTTCCATCCACTTAGATTGGTTAGTGCCATCCTTAATAGGGATAAATTTCTAGGCTCTGGAGTTTATTTATTGCAACGAAAAGGTAACAAAAAGTTCTACCCCACCCCCAAACTTAAATCTAACATTGTCCTCAATGTTTCTAATCAAAGAACAGTACCAAAAATATAAGTAACATGAGGAAATAGTAAAGAGAGAAGTCGGAAAGATAGTACCTGGGTGAAGTGTAACCAAAAACCTACAAAAATATTATACAACATACAAAATCGCCTCGATGGTCAATCAAGGTAAACAGGGTCCTCCAGAGGGACCTCCTCAACATCACCTGTAGGAAAAGGCTCTAAAAAGGGCTTCAATCGCTGACCGTTAACCTTCGAAGAACTACTACCATCTGGTGTCTCAATCTCAACAGCGCCATGAGGAAAAACAGTACGGACCACAAAAGGACCGGTCCACCGAGAGCGCAACTTCCCGGGGAATAGATGCAAACGAGTGTCATACAGAAGAACTTTTTGACCTGGAGAAAATGACTTTCGTAAAATATTCCTATCATGCACAAGTTTCATTTTGTTCTTATACTCCTTAGCACTATCGTATGCATCTCTACGAATCTCGTCCAACTCATTGAGCTGGAGCTTTCTTTGAGCTCCTGCCTTGTCAAGTGAAAAGTTTAAGTTCTTAATAGCCCAATAGGCTCGATGCTCTAACTCAACAGGCAGGTGACATGCCTTGCCAAACACTAAACGATAAGGTGACATTCCAATGGGTGTCTTAAACGCAGTACGGTAAGCCCATAAGGCATCAGTAAGCCTCGACGACCAGTCTTTCCTATTTGGATTAACTGTTTTCTCTAGAATACGTTTAATTTCCCTATTGGAAACCTCTACCTGACCACTAGTCTGAGGGTGATATGGGGTTGCTACTTTATGGGTAATACCGTATTGTTTCATTAAAAGAGAAACGGTCTATTACAAAAGTGTGAACCTCCATCACTAATTATAGCTCGCGGCGTACCAAAACGTGTAAGTATATTCTCTTTCAAAAACTGGACTACGACCCTGTGGTCATTCGTTTACACGGAACCGCCTCAACCCACTTAGACACATAGTCTACAGACAAGTATGTAAAGATAACCAAACGAAATAGGAAATGGACCCATAAAATCAATGCCCCACACATCAAAGACCTCAATCACTAAAATAGGGTTCAAAGGCATCATATTTCTACGGGAAATGGTTCCTAACTTCTGGCTCACAAGAAACACAATGACTATGGGAATCTTTAAACAACGAAGGCCAGTAAAATCCACACTGCAAAATCTTAGCAGCAGTCTTCTTAGCACTAAAATGACCCCCACATGCATGTTCATGACAAAAGGAGATAATACTAGACTGGTCACTCTCAGATACACATCTCCTAATAATCTGGTCCGGACAATACTTAAACAGATAAGGATCGTCCCAAAAGAAATGCTTAACCTCGGCTAAAAACCTAGAACGATCTTGCTTACCCCAATGTTGAGGGGTTCGACCAGTAACAAGATAATTCACTATATTTGCATACCAAGGTGATTGGGAAACAGAGAACAATTGTTCATCAGGAAAGCTATCCCTTATAGGAAGGGAATCACTAGGGGAACTAACAACTAGCCTAGACAAGTGGTCTGCTACTATTTTCTGCACCCTTTTTGTCTCTAATGTCTGGGGAAAATTCCTGTAACAATAGGATCCATCTAATCAATCTAGGTTTGGTATCCTTCTTAGATAAAAGGTATTTCAAAGCAGCATGATCTGTATAGATTATGATCTTAGAACCTAATAGGTAGGACCTAAACTTATCCAAGGCAAACACGATGGCTAAAAGTTCCTTCTCGGTAGTTGTGTAGTTCATTTGGGCATCATTCAGAGTTTTGCTAGCATAATAAATCACATGAAGTAATTTGTTTTCTCGTTGTCCTAAAACGACGCCTATAGCATAATCTGAAGAATCACACATAATCTCAAAGGGTAGGTTCCAGTTAGGTGCCTGGACTATCGGGGCAGTAGTGAGTAAAGTTTTAAGCTTCTCAAAAGCCTCTAAACAAGCATCATCAAAGACAAACTTAACATCTTTTGCAAGCAAATTGCAAAGAGGTCTAGAAATCAAGCTAAAATCCTTAATGAATCGACGGTAAAAACCTGCATGCCCTAGGAATGACCTAATATCTTTTACGGTTTTTGGGACCTGTAAAGTCTTAATAAGGTCAACTTTGGCTTTGTCTACCTCTATACCCTTTGAAGAGACGATGTGCCCTAATACAATTCCTGATTTAACCATGAAATGGCATTTTTCCCAATTAAGCACTAAATTTTTTTCCTTACACCTAGTCAACACTAATGTCAAATGATGCAAGCACTCATCGAAAGATGAACCAAACACTGAAAAATCATCCATAAAGACCTCTAAGAACCGTTCTACCATATCAGAAAATATGCTCATCATACAACGCTGAAAAGTTGCAGGGGCATTACATAGCCCGAAAGGCATGCGTCTATACGCAAAGGTACCAAAGGGACAGGTAAAAGTGGTTTTCTCTTGGTCTTCTGGGGCAATAACGATCTGATTATAACCGGAGTAGCCATCTAAGAAGCAATAGTGACTATGTCCAGCTAATCGCTCTAGCATTTGGTCGATAAAAGGAAGGGGAAAGTGATCCTTCCTTGTGACCTTGTTCAATTTCCTATAGTCAATACACACACGCCATCCCGTGGTCACTCGGGTTGGGATTAATTCATTATTATCATTCTGGACTACAGTGATACCTGATTTCTTGGGGACAACCTGAACAGGGCTGACCCACTTACTGTCTGAAATTGGGTAAATAATACCCGCATCTAACAACTTAAGCACCTCTTTTCGAACTACCTCTTTCATGTTAGGGTTCAGTCGACGTTGCATCTCCCTAGAAGGTTTGGAGTCTTCCTCTAAATGAATCTGATGCATACACACAGTAGGACTTATACCCTTAATGTCTGCTATAGTCCACCCTAAAGCTTCCTTATTGTCTTGAAGTACATTTACTAGCCTACTTTCCTGATCACTATCCAAATTGGAAGCTACAATCACAGGTAAAGTCTCAGATGGGCCTAAAAAACATACTTTAGAGTATCGGGTAGTGGTTTAAGGTCCAACTTTGGGGGCTCTTCTAAAGAAGGAATTAGGGTAGTCTCAGAAACTGGTAACGGTTCGAACCTAGCTTTCCATCTATCAGTGTCTAACACAGGGGTAGAATCTAATAGAGCATTCACCTGTTCAATAGTGCTATCGTCGTCAAAATCTAAACCAAAATGGGATAGACAACTTTCTAATGGGTCTTCAGACAAGATGTTTGGTAATGACTCCTGAACTAAGGCTTCTATCATGTTCACCTCCTCAACACATGTGTCATCTAGCTCATGAGGTTGCTTACTGACATTAAAAATGTTCATCTCCATAGTCATATTACCAAAAGATAAACTCATCACACCATTTCGACAGTTAATGATCGCATTAGACGTAGCTAAAAATGGGCGACCTAAAATCACAGGTATCTGGTTCTCTGGGTCAGGGACAGGTTGGGTATCTAGGACCACGAAATCCACTGGATAAATAAACTTGTCGACCTCAATAAGAACATCCTCGATAACACCTCGAGGGATTTTAACAGACCTATCAGCTAACTGCAGTGTCATCTGAGTAGGTTTCATTTCACCAAGTCCTAGCTGTAAGTATACATGGAATGGCAGTAAGTTCACACTGGCTCCTAAGTCAAGTAAAGCTTTTTCTACCCGGAAGTTACCTATTGTGCAAGCAATGGTAGGAGAACCTGGGTCTTTGTACTTTGGAGTTGTGGTGTTCTGAATGATTGAACTTACGTGACTAGCTAAAAAGGCTTTCTTATGGACGCTAAGTTTTCGCTTTCGCGTACACATATCCTTAAGGAACTTGGCATAAGCAGGAATTTGCCTAATTGCATCTAATAAGGGAAGGTTTATGGTAACTTGCTTAAAAACCTCCACTATGTCATTAAAGTTCGATTCCTTCTTTTTGGTACTAATAGCTGAGGAAATGGGGCTCTAGGCCTAAAATCAGACCTTTCAGGAACCGAATTCACATCATCAGAAACTTTATCAGTCTCTTCAGCTACTGGTCCTGAGAGGTGAGATCCTGAGGGGTGAACTACAGTATGTTCACTATCGGGCATGGTTACCTTATTGTCTACAACTCTACCACTTCTAAGGGTTCTAACAGCATTCAATTGATTCGATGGTTTTGCACCTAATTCATGCTCCTCTAGGGTTGGGTTGTACTAGGAAACTTACCTTTTTCTCTCAAAGAATCACTTATCAGACCAACCTGGGTTTTTAACTCGGAAATAGCCTGACTATTTTCTTGTCCTATCCTGTTACTAGCTTGTAGACTCTGTTCTACGGATAACTGGAATTTTGCAGTTTGCTGAGTTAACAAGGCGAGAGATTCCTCTAAACTTAGGATTTTCTTATCTGACTGATTCTGAAACTGAGCTAGTCCTGAAGGATTCTTAGTATAGCCAAAACCTGGGGGAGCATTAGAATTACTAAACTGACCTTGACTTTGGCCCTTAGACCACGAAAGGTTCGGATGGTTTCTCCAACCAGGATTATAGGTTTCTGAATATGGGTCAATCTTTTGACGGTTATCAAATCTAGTGTTATTATAAAGAGCATTGGCCTGCTCTTCAATATTCTGGCCTTCCCAAAAAGGCTCCACTCTACCACTAGTCTGGCCCACTTCTAAGGCTTCTAACCTTTTTGCTATAGCAGCAATTTTGGCATCTGATTCATAGCCTCCTTCTACCCTATTAACGTTTCCTCTACTTAAAAGAATTGTTTTCTGGGGTGCCCTACTATTTTCCCATTGCTGGGTTTTTTCGGCGATTTCATTAAAAAATTCCATCGCCGCATCAACAGTTTGGTTTTCAAATCCACCAGTGCATAGAGACTCAACCATGGTCGTTGTGGAATAATCTAAACCCTCATAAAGGATCTGAACTAGCCTAACCTTTTCTAAACCATGATGAGGACACTGGGATAATAAATCATTGAACCTTTCCAAATACCTATATAAAGATTCTCCCTCTTGTTGTGAAAATGTGCATATTTGCGTCCTAATAGACGATGTTTTGTGCCTAGGGAAAAACTTATTGAAAAAGGCAGATGTAAGTTGTTCATATGTCTCAATTGACTCGGAGTCCAAACTATACAGCCACGACTTGGCCTTATCTTTCAGGGAAAATGGGAATAACCTAAGTTTCAAAGCATCATCATCTAAGCCTCTAATTCTTAGAGTACTACAAATTTCCTCAAAATCCCTAACATGGTAATAAGGGTTTTCATTTTCTTTCCCTAAAAAGATTGGGAGCATCTGTAAGGTCCCAGGTTTCAGTTCATAGGGTGCCTCCGTTTCAGCTAACTTAATACACGAAGGACGGGTAGTCCTAGTTGGATTCAACAAAGCTTTCAAAGTTGCCATTTCTGGCGCTATCGGAGCAACAGGATTCTCTCCTCAGTCAAAGAACGTTCAAAAACAGACTCTTCAAAAGCCGGACTTTCTAGATTAAGGTAATCGAGACGCTTCGAACTACTAGGTTTCTCTTTAACAAATCTACCTAGTGCGTCTCTTTTACGTTCAGGCATACAATAGAATTTTCTAAATTGGAAGGGTAAGCAAACACAGATCAAGGCCGACTCAACCAAATCAAACCTATTGATTTCTAGCAAACAAAAAGCATGATGGCTCCACTTAGATTGTTTCTAGACCAGCTTCTAATCCTTCGAACGGGAATTCGTTACAATTTAAGCAAACCCCTCTGGAATCAATCCGAGTTAACGTAAGTTGAATAGAGGCGAGGGAAGCTCGGTGGAGCTTTGATACCCAAGGCCTCACCGGTATTACAAGGCGGCGCAGTCACGCATTCAACTTACAGAAACCGTCAAGAACTTCGAAGTATGCTTAAAAGAGTAACCAATATTTTTCGAATGACTTTCCTGTTAAGCTCGTTACCCTATCGGTCTCGTTCTAGTCAAAATTTTAGGCTTAGGTTCGCGTAGGTTACGTGTTCCTAAAGCGGGCAAGAGAAACGGTGATGAAATCCGAACCCTTATCTTGTATGGCCAGGCCTTGCCCTTTACGAAAAATAAATGTCCGTATTCAGTCCTCAACATATATGCATACGAAGGAGTCCAGTAACTCGCTGACAGGGGATTCGCGAGTGTTTAGAATCTTACCTCCCGTTCCAGACGGGGGATGAATCGGTTGTAGTCGACTCGGGCCACTGACTCCGATGTCTAGTGTACGAACCCAAGGTGCAGAGACAATATCGTAATTGTCCTCCTTCTCTGCAAACAGTTTATATTTAAAGTACCCTTCCGTAGGGTAATAAAAAAATAATGTCCCAAAGTCCAAAAGTCCAAAAAAAAAAAAAATTACAAAAATAAAACCCTAATACAGTTTTTTTTTTAAATAAAATAAACAAACCCTAAACTAAAATTGTCTAAAATAAAATTGTCTTCTTTTCTGTTCTTTTTGCTTTAATCTTTAGCTCCAAGTCTTTATGAAATCACCAAACTCCTTGGCTCAATTTTCTTTATGATCCAGAACCTGTAGACACAAGATAAATACCCAAAAACATAAAAAGGACAAAAATAATAAAAAAAATAAAAAATAAAAAATAAATAATCTAAACCCTAAAAACAAGTCCGTCGGCGGCGCCAAAAATTGATGTGATTTGTAGATAGTGGTAAAAGTGGTTCGATTCTCAGACTTGTGAAGGATATTAATTAGACTTAAATTCTAATATTAAAATAGAAAACTCACTAAAAATTATAGCAAACTCAATCAAAGATGATATCAATACTAAAAGAACACTGAGGCTAAGATTCCACTATTTTCCAAGTTCAAAGTGATTAAACCAATACTTATATTTATGCAATTTTCTTGTTTAATTTGATTCTAAAATATTGCAACAAGTAGATTTTCAAAAGTAATAATTGTAAATACCAAGTATGAAGCATCAAAAGTCTTAAAACTAAGCATACTCCATCAAAATAGATCACAATCACTCAAATAAAAATCATATTCAATAATAGTTCAAGGCAAATAATCATATAATTATTGCAAATAAAAAGATAAAATAGAATATACCACTTTTTGTTGGAAAAATAGCTTCCTCTATCGCCTCAGCAATGGGGTTTAGCTCCTCATATTAATCATGATCTCAAAATATGTGTTTGTTGCTCAAAAGATGATTAAAAGAGTGAAAAGTAATAACACAGACTGTTTGCAACAGTG
Source organism: Papaver somniferum (assembly GCF_003573695.1). Taxonomy (NCBI): domain Eukaryota; kingdom Viridiplantae; phylum Streptophyta; class Magnoliopsida; order Ranunculales; family Papaveraceae; genus Papaver; species Papaver somniferum. The sequence goes on from NW_020622934.1 coordinate 4,548,416, forward strand.
TATTGGTGTTGCAAAACAGCTGTTACAATGGAACTGTTACAGAAAAACTGTTGCTTTGTCGCTGATTTTAAGACCCTAGAATACGACTGCCCTGACAGCTTAATGTTCTTCAGCTGTTAAACAACGACACTGTTCTGCGACTGTTTCCGTGCGTCAATGTTCTTCGCGTTCTTCTCTTCAGCAGCAGCAGCAGCAGAAACAGAGTTTGGTAAAGCTCTGATTTCTTCTTCTCTGGCTCTCCTTAGGTTCCCAAACTCTCGACACCTCTTCTATATGACCCAAGACATCTATTTATATCAAAAATACCGATTAAATCTCTCCCAAATCTTCCAAAATCTCTTTCCTTCTCTTCACGGCCAAGTTGCGGCAATTTCTTGTTTTAGATTTCTACGCTTTCTGAGCTTTCCTTTTTATTCTAAACTCTTCCTTAGATAGATACAAATCTTTGGGAAGGTTTACAACGTTTAATCTCTCTAAAATTCCCTAAAACAGGTCACACACGTGACTTTCCATATTTTCTGTTGTGAGAAAAATCCGTCGATTGAGCCCAGTCTAATCGATTTAAACACCCATATCAGATTCCTAGACCCATAAGGAGTCTATCCTATGAAAATCAGAGGTTTAATCGACCTCAAACTCCTCCAAATCACGATTGCCAAAATGTTTTTCACTGCACTATTTTCCCGCCAAAACCTGGTTTTTGAATGTTGAAGATGGTTGCCCCTTATCCAGAGTAGGGGTGCGATTAGCAACTGCCTGGAAATGGGATGCCCCTTAGTAATTAGGTTACCCCTTATCCAAAGTGAGAGTCCGAGTAGCAAATGTCCTCCGGGTGCTTTCCGACAACTTTTCGAGCCAATTTTTTCCAAAAATGTTTATTGACCAAAAATACCTACAAATAAATAAAACACCATAATAAGTACAAAAATGATCCCTAATCAATATATAGAATCGAGACAAATCGGACACAAAATGTGTCTATCAGGAGGGGAATCATCATGGGTGTCCACAAAAATCCTAGACAAGTGGTCTGCTACTATATTTTCTGCACCTTTTTTGTCTCTAATATCTAAGAAAAATTCCTGCAACAAGAGGATCCATCTAATCAATCTAGGGATGATTGAAGAAATAAAATTCTGAATTCGACAGATCGCACAGGATGCTATTCAACACAACTACAGGGAAGGAAATCAAGCAACAGACGGGTTAGCCAATCATGCCGCAGATTGAAGTCAAACAGAGAATTTATCAACCAAAATATGGGACCAGGCAATCCCATCTTTTATTAGTCGAATTCTATTTCATGACTCCGTGGGTACTATATACTCACGACAAATTGTAAACTAATCTGCTTTTATTTAATTACATGCTTCAACAAAAAAAAATCTAATCAATTTAGGGTTAGTGTCCTTCTTTGAAAGAAGATACTTCAAAGAAGCATGATCGGTGAAGATTATGACCTTAGAACCTAAGAGATAGGGTCTGAACTTGTCTAAGGAAAACACAATGGCTAACATTTCCTTCTCCGTAGTGGTATAGTTCAACTGGGAATAATTCAGAGTTTTGCTAGCATAGTAAAACACATGAAGTAATTTGTTTTCTCTCTGACCTAGGACAACACCAATACCATAATCTGAAGCATCGTACATGATCTCAAAGGGTAGGTTCCAGTTGGGTGCCTGGACTATGGGTGCAGTAGTGAGTAAAGTCTTAAGCTTCTCAAAAGCCTCTAAACAAGCATCATCAAAGACAAACTTAACATCTTTTGCAAGCAAATTGCAAAAAGGTCTAGAAATCAAACTAAAATCCTTAATGAATCGACGATAAAAACCTGCATGCCCTAAGAATGGCTTAATATCTTTTACAGTTTTTGGGACCTGTAAAGTCTTAAGAAGGTCAACCTTGGATTTATCTACCTCTATACCTTTAGAAGATACGATATCCCTAAAAAAATTCCTGAACGAACCATTAAATGACATTTTTCCCAATTAAGCAGTAGATTCTTTTCCTTACACCTAGTCAACACTAATGACAAATGATGCAAGCACTCATCGAAAGACAAACCAAACACTGAAAAATCATCCATAAGGACCTCTAAGAACCGTTCTACCATGTCAGAAAATATGCTCATCATAGAACACTGAAAAGTCGCAGGGGCATTACATAGCCCGAAAGGCATGCGTCTATACGCAAAGGTACCAAAGGGACAGGTAAAAGTGGTTTTCTCTTGGTATTCTGGGGAAATAACAATCTGATTATAACCAGAGTAGCCATCTAAAAAGCAGTAATGACTATGTCCATCTAATCTCTCTAGCATTTGGTCGATAAAGGAATGGGGAAAGTGATCATTCCTAGTGACCTTGTTCAATTTCCTATAGTCAAAACAAACACGCCAACCTGTGGTCACTTGGGTTGGGATTAATTCATTATTATCATTTTGTACTAGAGTAATACCTGATTTCTTGGGAACAACCTGAACGGGGATGACCCACTTACTGTCTGAAATGGGGTAGATGATGCACGCATCTAAAAACTTAAGAACCTCGGTTCGAACTACTTCTTTCATGTTAGGATTCAGTCTATGTTGCATCTCCCTAGAAGGTTTAGTGTCACTCTCTAAATAGATATGATGCATACAAACAGTGGGACTTATACTCTTAATGTCAGCTATGGTCCACCCTAAAGCTTCCTTGTTGTTTTGAAGGACGGTTACTAGCCTACTTTCCTGATCACTATTCAGGTCGGATGCTACAATCACATGTAAAGTTTAATATGGGCCTAAAAACACATATTTCAAGGTATTTGGTAGTTGTTTAAGGTCCAACTTAGGAGGCTCTTCTAACGAAGGAACTAGGATCGACTTAGAAACTTGTATTGGTTTGAACTTAGGTTTCCATCCATTACTAGTGTCTAACAAAGAGGTTGAATCTAACAAAGCATTCACCTCATTAATCACACTATCATCATCAAAATCAATCCCTAAGTGAATTAGGCATTTCTCTAATGGATCTTCTAACAAAGTGTTTGGTAATGACTCCTCAACTATGTTCCTATCATGTTCACTTCTTCTATGCTATAGTCATATAGTTCACAGGGTAGCTTACTAATATTAAAAATGTTCAGCTCAATAATCATATTACCAAAAGAAAAATTCATAATACCATTTCGACAGTTAATGATCGCATTGGATGTAGCTAAAAACTGGCGACCTAAAATCACTGGTATTTGGTTCTCTGGGTCGGGGACAGGTTGGGTATCTAGGATAACAAAATCCACTGGATATATAAACTTGTCGACCTCAATAAGAACATCCTCGATCACACCACGAGGAATTTTGACGGACCTATCAGCTAACTGAAGTGTCATCTGGGTGGGTTTCATCTCACCAAGTCTTAGCTTAAGGTACAGATGGTACGGGAGTATGTTCACACTGTCTCCTAAGTCAAGCAACGCCTTCTCAATATGGTAATTACCTATTGTGAAAGAAATGGTAGGGGAACCTAGGTATTTATACTTAGAGTAATGGCATTCTGAATAATAGAACTCACGTGACTAGCTAGAAAAGCCTTCTTTTGTACACTAAGTTTTCGCTTTCGCGTACACATATTTTTAAGAAACTTGGCATAAGCGGGAATCTTCTTAATTGCATCTAATAATGAAAGGTTGATAGTGACCTGCTTAAAAACCTCCAATATATCATTAAAGTTGGACTCCCTCTTAGTTGGAACTAGCATCTGTGGGAATGGGGCTCTGGGAACAAAGTCGGGCTTATCAGGAACCTCACCGGTCTCTTCAGAGGCTCTATCAGTCTCTTCAGTTTTTGGTTATGAAGGGTGAACTACAGCGTGTTCACTATTAGGCCTGACAACCTTGTTTTCAATCACTCTACCACTCCTAAGGGTTTTAATAGCATTTCACATGTTCTGATGGTATTCCACCTACTTCATGAACTCCTCTAGGATTGGGTTAAGTTTGACTAGGAAACAGAACTTTTTCTTTCAGAAGGGTGAACTACAGCGTGTTCACTATCAGGCATGGCAACCTTGTTGCCAATCACTCTACCACTCCTAAGGGTTTTAATAGCATTCACATGTTCTTATGGTCTTCCACCTACTTCATGAAATCCTTTAGGAATAGGTTGAGTTTGACTATGAAACTTACCTTTTTCTTTCAAAGACTCATTTATCTGACTAACCTGGGTTTTCAACTCGGAAATAGCCTGAGAGTTAGCCTGACCTATTCTCTTATTTTCTTCTAAACCTTGACCAACAGATTGCTGAAACTGCACAGTGTTACGAGTTAACAAGGCGAGACACTCTTCTAAACTCATGATCTTCTTATCTGAGAGGTTCTGAAACTGTGCCGGAGCTGAAGGATTCTTAGTATATCCAAAACCTGGGGGAACCTTAGCGTTACTATATTGACCTTGATCCTGGACCTTAGACCAAGAAAGGTTTGGATGGTTTCTCCAGCCAGGGTTATAGGTTTCTGAATATGGGTCAAACTTCTGACGGTTATCAAATCTAGTGTTGTTATAAAGTGCATTGGCTTGCTCTTCAACAGTATGGCCTTCCCAAAAAGACTCTATTCTACCACTACTACCACTAGAATGACCTAATTTTAAGGCTTCCAACCTTTTGGTTATAGCTGCTATTTTAGCATCTGACTCATAAGATCCTTCTACCCTATTGACATTTCCTCTACTTAGAAGAATTGTTTTCTGGGGTTCCTTACTATTTTCCCATTGTTGGGTCTTATCGGTGATTTCATTCACATCGCCTCATCAACAGTTTTATTCTCAAACCCACATGTGCCTAAGGACTCAAACATGGTTGTTGTCGAATAATCTAAACCCTCGTATATGATCTGAACTAGCCTAACCTTTTCTAAACCATGATGAGGACATTGAGCTATTAAGTCATTGAACCTTTCCAAATACCTATACAAAGATTCTCCCTCTTGTTGAGAAAAAGTACAGATTTGTATCCTAATAGACGATGTTTTGGGCCTAGGGAAAAACTTCTGCAAAAAGGCAGATGTAAGTTGTTCATGGGTTTCATTTGACTCAGAAGGAAAACTATATAGCCAAGATTTGACTTTATCTCTCAGGGAAAAAGGGAATAACCTGAGTTTCAAAGCATCATCATCAAGGTTTTTAATTTTCAGAGTACTACAAATTTCCTCAAATTCCCCAAAATGAAAATAGGGGTTTTCATTTTCTTTCCCTAAAAGGATTGGGAGCATCTGCAGGATCCCAGTTTTCAGTTCATAAATTGCCTCAGTTTCAGCTAACTTGATACATGATGGACGAGAGGTCCTAGTTGGGTTTAGCAAAGCTTTCAATGTTACCATTTCTGGAACTACTAAAGGACTAGGAGTACTTTCTTCACTAAGTGTCAAGTTTTCAAAGCTGAAATTTCTAAAGACAGAGCTCTCAAAAGAAGAGTCTTCGAGCTCCCCGCCTTCACAAGAAGAACTACTAGGTTTTTCACTGATCAATCGACCTAGAGTGTCTCTTTTCCAAGCCCACTCTCTAATAACCTCGGGCATACACTAGAAAAACAAAATTAAAAAGAAAAGTCCTAAAAGAAAGGGAAGTTCTATGCAGACACAAACAAGGATAAATCCACCACAACAAACCTACTGATTTCTAGCAAACAAAAAGCATGTTGGATCCACTTAGATTGTTTCTAGACGAGCTTTTAATCCTTCGAAAGGGAATTCGTTAAAATTTAAGCAAACCCCTCTGAGTTAAAGTAAGTTGAATAGAGACAAGGGAAGCTCAATGGAGCTTTGACACTCAGGCCTCACTGGAAAAACATTCACTTGGGTTACAAGGCGACACGCTCAACTTACATTAACCATCATGAGCTTCGAAATATGCTTAAAAGAGCAACCAATATTTCTCGAATGACTTTCCTATTAAGATCGTTACCCTATCGGTCTCGTTCTAGTCAGTATTTTAAGCTTGGGTTCGTGTAGGTTGTGTGTTCCTAAGGCGGGCAAGAAGAGAACTGTGATGAAATCCGAACCCTTATCTTGTATGGCCTGGCCTTACCCTTTACTAGGAAATTAAACAGTTTTCAGTCCTCAATATAAGCATTCGAAGGAAGACAGTAAACCCGCTGACAGGGGATTCGCGGGTGTTCAGATAAACTTACCTCCCGTACCATACGGGTGAAGAACCGTTATAGTCGACTCGGGCCACGACTCCTATGTCATGTACGAACCCGAGGGGCCGAGGCAATATCGTAACTGTCGTCCTTCTCTGCAAAGAGTTTATATTTAATACTACTCTTCCGTAGGGTTAAAAAAATAATGTCCCAGTGTCCAAAGTGCAAAGTGCAAAACTAAAGTGCAAAATAAAAGCAAATTTGTAAAAATAAAAGATATCTTAATACAAATTCTAAAAAGAAAATCTAAAAACCTAAAAAAATTAAATAAATAAAATTATTTGTCTTTCTTTTCCTTTTATTTTAGCTTTTAGATTTGACTCCAAGTCTTTAGTCACCAAAGTCTTTGGTTCAATTACTTTTCGGTCCAAATTCCAAACCTGTAGCACAAAGATAAATACCAAAGAAACGTAAAATAGAACAAAATAAAAATAATTAAACTTAAAAAAAATAATCTAAAATCTCTAACCTAAAGACAAGTCCGCGTCGACTGCGCCAAAAATTGATGGGTTTTCAAAGTTGTTGTAGTAATTGTTCGTTCAAGAGTTGTGAAAGCAATAGATTTTAGACTTAATAAAAATTAAAAATAAAGAAAACTTAATTCAAAATTGATTTCAAGATTTAGAAATGGACTAAGACTCCGGATTCCACTATTACCTCAAGTTGATTGGTTTACAATAATATTTCAGAAGTTATTATTAAGCTCTTTTCTCATTAATTCACTTATTAATCTATAAGGTGTCCAAATATTGAATTGTAATCCCTAAGCATGAATTATCAAAGAATTAATTCTCAGCATAAAACATCAAATTGATTCACAACTAATTAAGAAAACCATTTTTATCTTTTTATTGATCCATGTGAATTAAATAAAGTTAATAATTAAGAAATTGTAAAAAGAAATTACCAATCAAGCATGAGTGAATAGTTTCCTCCATTGCCTCAGTCACCAGGTACTTAGCCTCTCATCATATTGGAAACACGCTCAAAAGTTGATTTCATTGCTCAAAGTGTTTACAAATGATGAAAATGGGAGAAAATGATTAAAACTGGGTTTGCAACAATTATATTTGTCACAAACCGAACTATTACAGAGAACGATAAATAATAACTGTCACTGTCACTGTCACTGTAGCAATTACGACTGTTCCTTGTGCGTCTTATGTTCTTCGTGTTCTTCACAGCAGTAGCAATGGCAGTTCTCTGCAACTCTGATTTTTTGGCCTGTAATGTTCTGAAATCTCCCCAATCACTTCGTAACCCCTCAATGAGACCCCATCAACCTATTTATATTGAACAACACCAAGAAATCTCGCTCATCCGCTCACAATAATCCTCCATTACTCGGTATTAAAGAAAATATTTTCTTTCCTTTTCATGCATCTGCAACTGTATAATTCGTGCAAAATATCCTTGTTTAAATGTTGCGCGCTTCTTCAGCAATCCAACTCGATCCAGACACGTGAGTACACGTCTAAATTCGAAGTAGTCTCGTGATTATCTCCCTTGCGAACGTGACAGTTCTGTTTTCTTAAACTGACGTGTAAAACTCCTTTATCTTCGATTTCAAGTCACTTACCTATCATGTTTTTTCTTAACAGGATACTCCCACATCAAATCCGCTATCTCAGAAAATCTCGGCATTAACCAATACAACAAAATACGCAGATTCAAAGAGATTTTCCCGCCAAAATCTTATATTTCCGTGGAGAAGATGGGGGTGCCGATAGCAGGTGGCGTCCTGGGTGCAAATAGCGAAGAAGGTGCCCCTTATCCAAACCGAGTGTCCATTTAGAAGTTGTCCTCCAGGGGTGCTCCGATTAATTTTTCGAACCGATTTTTCCAACAATGTTTATTTCCAAAAAATACCTACAAACACACACAACACCATAATAAGTACAAAATCGAGTACCAACAATACAGGAAATTGAGGACGACTTAGACACAAAAATGTGTCTATCAAGCACTACCCAGTAATAATTATTCCCTTGCATCATATATAAATACTACTACCTAGGTCATAGTCCATGATATATCAACCCATGGAAACACAACCATTCTTGTCAACCTATGGTAGCAACGACTTATGCAGCATGTCATCGGAAAAATATATTTTATAACATAATGAATCCAGATAAAATCTTTAATTACTTTTTACAGAAAATAAAAATAAAAATAATGGTAGTTGATATGCATGAAAACAGAACAAACAAATCATCTTGAAATTAAAAAAAAAAGTTTATATGAGACTTCAATAGCTCTACAATAAAGCCTCGAGGCAAAGAATGTTTATAGTCGAAAGATCATCGGTTTCATTGCGCAGTAGCACAATTATTCTACATGCGGCAGTGCATCTCGACAATGATACATAAAATTTCTCGTGGCTAAACACGGGAATGCATAAATCGATCCCAACGTATTTCACAAACTATCCTTGTGACTTATTGATTGTCATAGCATAAGCAGGACGGATAGGAAACTGATGTATTGCCAGGTTAATATTCATAGATTCGAAATTCATAATCTGATGAATACAATTATCTACAATTTCTCGAGTTTTTTCGCCAGTTAAAATATTGGCTTCAATTACATGTTGTCCACATTTAATGACCAATAGTATTGTGTCGTTGCAGAGAATTTCTCTTGGTGCACCATGATTGGGTCGACAACCAATTTTGATATCTAACTTAAACAGAGGCATTCCACGTGGATTTAAATTCTACAGGAATTCGACGGAAAGATATGGAATATTTCCAGCATCATATGCATTTATCTTGTCTGTATCAAGGTATGTGAACATATCCTCGTCTAAGTTCTCCATTGATTTTGCGTCTACCTTTTGTATATCGTCACTAAAGGATGATAACATAATCCACTCAGTATAGCGTTCTGGATACACTCTTTCATTTGTTCTTGTTAGAGCATAGCTCGGTTGAACCCACCAAGCGTTGGTATGTCAAGTTTGGTTGTCATATTTTAGTGAATCAAAACTCATGTAAAGAGTCGCTTGATTATGTACTAGATACAACTTCGTATATATATGTTAGACTAGAAAGTCTAAGATTATGAGACATACAAGTATTACTCGAAGACTTGAAGCATGTGAAGAAGTAACAAGCTACAACGACGACATCATCCTTCCTCTTGAGGTTAGTAATATTTTGACTTGAATTGTTTCATTCCTAACGTAACTTTCAAGTCGTGCTATATTGAAAACATAATTGTGAAGATGTAAATGATTATACTCTAGTATTAGGACATGATCACATGATCATAGTGTTAAGGAATAGGATATGAAGTATAACGCTTATCTTTTGAACTTCGTATATAAGACATCGATATAATCGTATGGATGTTATTTTGATTATGTGTATGGGTAAAGGTACGAAGATTTCATCCTAGGAAATAATGTTTACATTTGTTTAAAGGAAGTACACTTATGAACTTGTTTTATGAATAGAAAGGGAAATCGCTAGGCTTATTGGTATTGTTATTCATTGCATATCTTTGGATTACCAATATGTGTGAGTTAATAGAACCGATCATAACTTGTTATGTATCTTGGTAAAACTAGTCACAGAGCCTGACTTATGTATTGGTATGACTTTTATTAGTTTAACCAATCCCAAGGAATCACCTAATATTGTATGATCGATATTTGTAATTGGTGTGACTGATCCTAGTAATTGGTGTGACCGATCACAAAAGTGTTGTGGAATCGATCCTTGTAATTGGGGTAACTTGTCCTAGTAATTGGTGTAGTCGATCCTAGTGACTTGTGTAACCGATCACAACTAATACCATGAGACTATGGTAACCGGTCCTGGTAATTGACGTAACCGATCCTGGTAACTGATGTAACCATATGGAGGTAAAACCGATCCTTTTATTTTGGTAAAACCGTAAACCCATGATTAGTGAATTGATATTTGATCAATCACATAGTTAATCTTGGAATACAGATGAACCAGTTCTAAACTTGTTTGGAAGTGTGGTATAATCGGTTCCAAGATTGTAAATATGAAAGAGGATTTACATAAGAAAAGATGCCGACATACTTTGAACATACTCAGTAATTCTTATCTTTTATTGTTCAAAGATATTCCTTAATAACTCAAGGAGATCCCGGACCGAAAATAAATTAAGAATCTTTTAGTTAAGGTTATTAGTTTTATGGATATCTCTGGAGAATAAAAATTGGTAATGTGCATTTACTAATTGGATATGTTTTAGTGAGATCTCGGTTATATTGGACAAAGCATTTCCAGGAATTATGAAAACCGTTTTTGGAAATATATTGCATATCTTGATAATATTCGGTTTTGGAAATTCCTTGGTGTCCAAACTTCCTTGGTCTATAAATACCCAAGTTTGCATTTCGAGCAAACTATCCTAAAAGCCAGCAAAACTACTCTTTTGTGTTGTTACTAGTGGAGTTGTCTATCCGGAAAGTACCCTAATTAGGCAAAATCTCTTACGACCGCTCGTTTAAAGACTTTTATGGGATCAAGAAGCTCTACGAGTACCGTCGGTGGGAAACTATATAATTGCAGTTTATTTTAGTTTTCGATTAATTTGATTGACTAACAGTTATTGAACTTTGATTGCACCTAGTTTGTTTATTCTTGAGAATCTTCTCTTCTGATATAAGATTCACTCAAACTAGATCGAAGTTTTGACGGGATATTTATAACTATTTGTAGATCTAAAGACGTCTTGTGATAATCAATTTCTAACAGACTCCGTTCTGTGCGTGATTTATCATAAGAGATTCAAGTTATATTATGCAGGTGTTTATTGAAGATCTAAGAAGCTTTGAAGACAAAGAAGATTTCTGATTTGGTTTCTATATCTTTGGTGTGCACAAAACTTGATCCACTGGGATCCAACTAATATCGGATTTATTCGATTGATTAGTTGCGTGAGATCGGTAGCAATAATAGATTTCTTGAGTTCTATTTGATTGTTACAAATCCGGATCTTATTACTTCGGTAATTGAAGATTGGATTGATCAAACCAAGCAAAGGAGTTTATTGGTTAAACGGAAGAGCCTTTGCATATGTCTTGAGATATCTTCATTGGAAAGAATCAATAGAGTTGTTACCAAACAAATTTGTTGTTCCTTTACTGTTTAGAATACGAACAGTAAAGGATCTTCTTACTTCGGTAATTGAAGATTGGATTGATCTAACCAGGCAAAGGAGTTTATTGGTTAAACAGAAGAGCCTTTGAATATGACTTGAGATATCTTCATCGGAAAGAATTAATAGAGTTGTTACCAAACAGATTTGTTGTTCCTTTACTGTTTGGAATGCGATCCAAAGGAATTATTCCGGTTTGTGCACTTATTGGATGTCGGAAGCATATGGAGACTGAAAAACCAGGTGAACTATAGGTTTAGTTTCTTGGTCTCAACTATACAAAGTTAGTGTTGATTTTGTATAACGGCTTAATTCTGAGAGTATTCAATTCTAGATTAGGTCTTGAGGTTTTTCTGCATTTGCAATTTCCTCGTTAACAAAATATTGTTGTGTCTTTTACTTTTCTATTTACGCAATTATAATTGTTTTATTATAATTAGAAGTAAAATACACAAACGTTAATTCTGAATATACTTGATAGTGATCCTATAGAGTTTGTGAAAAGACGAGAGTACCCAAATATACCTCAATCTAAAACTTTTCCACCTATAAGTCCTTTCTCCGAAAGTGATCGTGTATGGACTGAGTAAAGACAATACAACTAATCGGTTCACACTTCGTGTGATCCTCTATGGATACGAGATCGAGACAATACGACAACAAGATAACTTGTGTGATTGACTATGGATACAAGATCGAGACAATAAAATAACGAAGTATGTTTACTTGATAATAGGTTCAGACTTAACCAAACACAATAGGATTTCTATCAAGTAAATAGGAATTAACGTTTGTGTATTTTAATTCTAATTATAATAAAAAATAATTATAATTGAGGAAATAGAAAAGTAAAAGACACGGCAAGATTTTGTTAACGAGGAAACCGCAAATGCAGAAAACCCCCGGGACCTTGTCCAGAATTGAATAATCTCAGGAGTAAACCGATATACAAAATCTAAACCAACTTCGTATAGTTGAGACCAAGCAACTAAACCTATAGTTCACCTAGTTAGGTTTGTATCCCTGCGCCTCCAACTTGCAAAAAGTCACGCACTTGGAACAATTCCTTTGGTTCGTATTCCAAACAGTAAAGGAACAACAAATCTGTTCGGTGACAACTCTTTTCAAACAAGTGATATGAGTTTGACACAAGGCTCTTCTGTTTATCCCAATAAACTCCTTTTTCAGGTTCATAGATCAATCCAATAACAACTACCAAAGTAATTGTCAAGAATATGCAATCAATACTTCGAATCACAAAGAAACATATTGATACCGATATACTCAACTAATCAATCAAGGTTATCACAAAGATAAACCGATTATAGTTGGATCCCCAGCCGATCAAGTTTTGTGCACACCAAAGATTATGAACCCAAATCAGAAATCTTCTTTGTTTTCAAATCTTCTTAGATCTTCAATAAACACCTGCACACAATAAACTTGAATCTCTTATGATCAATCACATACAGAACGGAGTCTGTTAACAATGGATTATCACAAGACGTCTTTAGATCTACAAATAGTCTAAAGATCCCCGTCAAAACTTCGATCTATTTTGAGTGAATCTTATATCAGAAGAGAAGATTCTCAAACATAAACAAATTAGGTGCAATCAAAGTTCAACAACCAATCAATCAAATCAATCGAAAACTAATAATAAACTGCAATTATCTAGTTTCCCACCAATGGTATTCGTAGAGCTTCCCAATCCCAAAGAAGTCTTTAAAACGAGCGGTCGTAAGAGATTTCGCCTAATTAGGGTACTTTCCTCTCCGACTAGACGGCTCCACCAGTAACAACACAACTAGGTAGTTTTGCTGGATTTGGGGATTAGTTTGCTCGAAATGCAAACTTCAATATTTATGTACCAAGGAAGTTTGGACACCAAGGAATTTCCAAAACCGAAAATATTCTCAAGATACGCAATATATTTTCAAATTCGGTTTCCATAATTCCTGGAAATGCTTTGTCCAAATATTGACTGAAATCTCAGTAGAAAATCTCCAATTAGTAAATGCACATTGCCAATTTTTATTTCCTAATGATATGCATTTTAATTGCTGGAAATTAAAAGCATATAAAACTAAAAACCTTAATTAAAAGATTCTCAATTTATTTCGATCCGGGATTCTCCTTTAGCTATTAAGGAATATATTTGAACAATAAAAGATAAGAGTTACTGCACATGTTCAAAGTATGTCGACATCTTTACTTTGTAAATCCTTTTTCATATTTACAATCTTGGAACCGACTCGCCACACTTCCAAACAAGTTTAGAATTGGTTCACCCGACTTCCAAGAACTATGTGATTTATTATCCTATCAAATCACCATTAATGGGTTTCACGGTTCTACCAAAACAAGTTTCGGTTCTACCTCCATGTGGGTACTAGGATTAGTCACAATAGCTTTCCAAAACTTGGTTGATTAGGTACTAGGATCAGTTACCACATATTTATGGTATAAACTTGTGTTTGGTTGCACAAGTCATAGGATCGGTTCCCCAATTACTAAAAACTTGTTGCGCCTCTTACAAGGATCGATTCCCTCTTACTTGTGATCAGTTGCACCTCTTACTAGGATCGGTTCCCCAATGTCTAGAGTTGGTCATATCAATTACATTAAATCGATCATACCATCTCAGGTGATCACTTAAGATCGGTTTCACTAATAAAAGTCATACAATTATAAAAGTCAAGCCTTGTGAATAGTTTTACCAAGATACATAACACAAGTTATGAGCGGTTATACTAAACACATATATTGGTAATCCAAAGATTTGCAATTAATAACAATACCAATAAGCCTAGCTATTTCCCTTTCGATTCATAAAACAAGTTTATGAATTGTACTTCCTTTAAACGAATGTAAAACATTGTTTCCTAAGAAGAAATCTTCACCCATACCTATATATAATCATAATAGCATTCATACGATTATGTCGATGTCTTATATACGAAGTTCAAAAGATAGACGTTATATTTCGTATTATAATTCCTTAATACTATGTCTCAATAGAGTATAATCATTCACAGCTTCGTAGTTATGTTTTCAATATGCACGACGTGAAAGATATGTTAGCAATGAAACAGTCAAGTCAAATATTACTAATCTCAAGAGGAAGGATGATGTCGTTGTTGTAGCTCTTTACTTCTTCACATTCTTCAAGTCTTCACGTAATACTTGTAAGTCTCTGTTTTTGGGTAAAAACTGATTCTGCTGGTTTTGGTAAATTTGGGTGCGCCGCCGAGAAACGAATCTAAACCCTAAACAAATGCACTGCACGGGAGTACTTTAGATTTGAGAGATCAATCTGTACAATTCTGGCCAAAACCAAGAAATGGTCGTTCCAGACTTGCTTCGGTCACAAAGTGAAGGATAAGGGTTGATCTTAGGGAGGGAAGCGAAGAAGGTGTTAAGATCAAAATATTGAATTTTGAGGGTGTGGATGTTTTATGACCTGTATCAGAATTTGGAACTGGATTGCAGAATGTAAGCTATCAGTCCTTGGTGTTGTGAACACCAATATTCTGTGGAGCACGTGTCACGATCTTACTAGCCGCATACAAACTTAACTATGTAGCCTTCGCTATACAGAGAAGCCTGAGTAACAAAGGAGACCTTCGCAGATCTACTTTATCCTGTCCCGAGTAAGGATGCCTCGACGGTTGAGATAAGAAGAGTAAAATCCTAGTCTACAAGGAGGCAGCTGGCGAAGGGACAAAGTTAGATGATGCATCTACTCAGCATTAAATGCACAAATCTCTTATCTACCCGCATAATCAAAGCACGTGAAGAGAGAAGGCGTGGCAGAACCCGATTGGCAGAAGCTGGCGGTGAACGAAGGTACAACCTGTACTAAGGTTGGGAAGTTCTCGAAGGAACGTGGGTCAGCTGAGGTGGCAGAGTGCTACTGGAGAAAGCATGCGGTGAACGAAGGTACCATTGGTACGAAAGGTATATCAACGAACGATGGACCCAGAGGCAGCAAAGATATACCTGAAGCATAATGGGATATAAATACCAAGCCTCACCAACAAACTAAGGGCATTCAATATCTAGGAGAGAAGAACTAGTCTTAAGCTTATACCTCTTTAATGTTTGGAACTTAAGTATCCTTGAACTTGAGTTCTCTCCATTTCTTTGGGAAGCATTTAAGATCTCTGTAAACACCATTAATATATTTGTAACCACCATACTCAATACAAAATAATCACTCATTACCCGTGGACGTAGACAAAAGTAGAACCACGTAATCTCTCGTGTCTCATGATAACTTAGAAGCTTTTACATTATATTTGTGTTATTCGTTATTATTGCGATCGTGAATACCATTTATTACTTAGCATCATCAGTTCAACAAAGGAATCAATACTACTTAGTATATGATCCTCTGAGCTGTACACATTACATAGACTACGGGAAAACGAGTAGTCACAGTTTGGCGCCCACCGTGTTTTGCTCACGAGCTTGAGTTTAGACATAGTTTTACCTTTAACTTATGTATCTTCTGAAATGAATGGATCTGTGTTCCAAAACCATGAATCTCACTCTCTAGTGATTTGTTCATCCGTTATTTGTGTATGTTTTTGAGTTCATAGCCTCTAAAGACGTACCTTGTCACAGATCTACAAAAATTTCACAGAAGCGTACTCACAAAACGCCAAAATCTTTGTTTTATACTAAACTAGCCTTGTTTAACAAGAGCATATTTTAGATCTGAGAACCTTTGACTGACAGAGGAATCTCAATGAGATTTTAAGGAAGAAAGATCTTCTAAAGCATTTAATAACCTTGTTTTTTGTGAGATCTGACACCCTTTTTTATTGGTTTTCTACGTTTTAAGGTTGTCTTTTCCAAGGGTGTCATAAACATTTAATACCTGTCTTTCAAAGACATTATTTCAGTCCTTTTTCTGAAAAGGTGCTTAGCCGTCTTCTGTGTCAGAGCATTAATTGCTATATTTGACGAAGGCACCCAAGTAGCAGATTTCTTCAACTTTCTGTAACCGCAGGATAACAAAAGCCGAAGGCATGCAGAAACCAAATGATGTACCAACAAGCTCACGACCAGCACTTACCATAGAGAGATCCCAAAATCCGTCTCAAGCGAATCAAAGGAATGAAGCATAGGACGGACAAAGCGAAATAGCAAGAAGAACAATTGCTAAAAATCACCTATTCCTGCTGAAGGGATGGAGAAAAAATCGGGAGCTCAACCACTTTACCGCATGCCGTTACCGGAGCATCCCACCACTACAAAGCCACCTGCGGCCAACGCAGGGTTACCCAGAACCTTAGTTTCCAGGGGCGAGGGTTGGGGAACTTAGATCCAATCCAGATTTATCCAGACACACCAATTGTAGAAGAAGGAGCGGATAACTCTGAAGATCCGCCGACAGCACTCCTCATGTGGTGGAATCCACAACGAAGATCAAATGGCAGCACAAGTAGCAGCTTTGATCATCCGCAACAAGGAAAACGAGGATGTCATACACGAAATGGCCCAAGAGAACAAGAACCTAAAAGATATGTTAGACATACAGATCGAAGGTTCTCAAACTCACCCTCCGCTAAAGAGGCATGAGAACAAAGCTATCCTAAGAAGACGAAGGGTGGATCCCAACCCACCAAAGGCTAACCCAGCGGGTAAAGCTAGGAGAACATGACACGATCCAGACGAGATGGATTCAACATACAAACCCTCTCAATCATACTACGATGAGGCATTCTCCAAAGACGCTCACAATGTGAACATGGTCATGGAGCAGATGGAGAAAATACGAAGTAAATACAAGGCCTAAAAACTGGCCACGCAGGCGCAAGATTAGAAGAAATACTTCAATAGGAAACCACGTCCCCATTGTATTTTCGCATTTTAAGGGAGCCTATCCCTCCGAAATTCCCGGTACCTACATTCCAAACATACAACGGTACCTCAGATCCCGCAGCCCACCTACGGTATTACACTCGTGTCCTTGCCCATTGGGAAAGAGATGAGGTAGTACTTTGTAGGTAATTCCCTGCAAGCTTGATAGGATCAGCGCTAGCCTGGTATGACAACTTACCAGCAAACTCAATTGACTCCTTCGAGCAATTGTCTATGGTGTTTTTGGAGACATACATGTACACCAAATCAACAAAGGCAGGGTTAGATAGGCTATTTGCTTTAGCTATCGGACCCCGGGAAACATTGATGCAATACACAGACAGGTGGAAAAAGACGTGCCAAGCAATCGGAAAATTTAATCCAGAGATTAGCATTAACTGCTATAAGTATGGACTTGATAGAACCTCATCCATCTTCGTGGAGCTTCACAACAGAGCCCTTGATTCCGAAGGCGATCTCAGGGTTGTCCAAGACCGCTACATCAGACTCGAAGAAATCCAGAAGGATAACCCTAGGGCACAAGCAAAGACGACAACATCTCCGCAGCGAACCAACTCTCTGGAGCCAATTTTGAAGATACCTAAGCGAAAAAACGAAGTCGGGGGCAAAACTAACTCTCGAGACAAACGATCCAAATACGGAGATGTCAAAAGAGGCAAAGGAAGAGAAGAATTCATGGATAAAATCTACACGAAACTAAATATAACTTTCTCTCACATCCTAAGCAAGGAGGGCGCAAAGCCAGGATTTCCTTACATAATACTAGGGGAAAGCAGCCAGATAAAGCGAAGGAGGCCAAGGAGTACTGTACGTGCCACCAATACTACGGGCATACAACTGATGCGTGCTACCACTTACGAAACTTGATCCAAAGATTCATCGACGAATGCCAATTCATGGAGTACGTACAGCTACAGCCAACGGAAACTGAGGAGGCCCCAAAGAAAAGGGTAGAATTTCCCCAGGAAGGCAAATACATAAACATGATCACCTTCTCCAACGGAGGTCAAGAAAAAATGCTCGAAGACATCCTCGATTTAGCTCGAAACATAAAGAAGTTAGAAGTTCAAGCTAAGTGGACCACCTACTAGCACTTGGGAAGAATGGATGGCCACGCCATTAACTTTCTCAACAAAGGACGTGAATCAGGAGGTTTAAATGCACAACAATCCACTAGTGATCACTCTTCCAATACACGGATGGAATGTTACGAAAGTCCTCGTGGATGGGGGCAGTTCGTTAAATGTGCTATTTTACGAGCCCTACCTACGCATGGGTTTGACAGCAGAGCAAATAGATTCTTCCACTTGCACAATATACGGTTTTAATGGAGCAGTCTCTAGACCAAAAGGAGAAATTTTCTTGCAGGTACATGCATTACCCTTAGTAACCAATACACGGTTCTGCGTGGTGGAAGCACCTTCTCCATACAATGTAATCATGGGAAGGCTATAGGTTCATAGATTGCGAGGAACAACTTCGACATATCACCAATACCTACGCTTTCCTACACCTATCGGTGAAATGGAAATCAAAGGTGATCAGCAAGACGCAAGTCTATGCAATCTAGCGGAAGTCAGACTCAATGAAGAAAGAACTGCTGCCCAATAGCATGAAAGAAAAAGACGTAAGGCAAACACTAGGGAAGTGCAGGACAGAGCCTCTTTAGTACCCGAAGCCATCTCAGCTCCGGAGACAAGCACCTCCACCACCTCAGGGGCATACCTCTCCACCAAATTACAATTACAGAAAATCACTCCTCAACGACCTCAGCAACAAACCTGGCCAACGAAGAAAATCAACATCGAGACAGAGACAGAACCAAAAATGCTCAACATCGGAACATTACTTGAAGAGGAAGAGGAGATGCAACTACAAAGGTTACTAAGGGAATACGCAGACGTATTCGCATGGTCAATGGAAGACATGCCAGTAATTGACCCGAATTTGGTCTCACACCACCTTCGGCTCTAACCGGAGATACCACCGTTTAAGCAACGCATTCGTAAAGTGGCAGATATCTACCATGAAGGGGTATAAAAATAGTTGCAAAAGATACTTGCATCTGGATTCATACGAGAAGTCAAATATCCCACGTGGATATCCAACATGGTCATCGTACCTAAGAAGAACGGAGGCGTGCGCAGTTGCATTGACTTTAGAAACTTCAATAAAGCGTGCCCCAAGGACAGTTATCCATTTCCAAACATCGACCAGCTGGTTAACGCAACCGAAGATCACCAAAGACTATCCTTCATGGATGGATACTCAGGCTACAACCAAATAGCCCTTGCAGAAGAAGATCAGGAGCATACTGCATTCTTTACCCCACGAGGCTTGTATTGATATACAAGGATGCCTTTTGTCTTAAAGAACGCGAAGGAAACATACCAACGATTAGTAGACAAAATCTTTAAGCCATGGATAGGAAAAATATTGGAGGTCTACGTAGACGATATGCTCGTCAAAATCAAAGAAGCAAAAAACCATCTCTCATACCTAAGGGAGATATTCGAAGCCATGAGAAACTTCCACATGAAGGTGAACCCGGAGAAATGCACGTTAGGAGTTACCTCAGGAAAATTCTTGGGATACTTGGTGACTAAGCGAGGAATAGAAGTAGACCCCGAAAGGGTCAGAGCAATAATGGAGATGCCATCTCCACAAACTCTAAAAGGAGTACAAAAGCTAAATGGAATTTTAGATTCCATGGGAAGATTCATAGCAAGGTCGTCGGATAAATGCAAAGCATTTTTCGATACGCTAAGAAAACAAAACAGGTTTACATGGACCGAAGAATGCGAACAATCCTTCACAAGATCAAAGAGTACTTAGCATCAGTACCCATCCTACAGAAACCAGAGCCAGGTGAGATACTCACCCTATACCTAGAAGCAACAAGCTACGCTGTGAGCGCAGTATTGGTACGAGACCAAAGGCAAGGAGAAAATCTCGTATACTACATCAGCAAGACACTCAGTTCAGCGGAGCGTAATTATACCAAGGTGGAACAACTCATATATGTCTTAGTAGTGGAGACACAGAAACTAAGGATATATTTCTATGCACACACCACCCGAGTTTTCACAAAGGCTCAGATAAGTCAAATCCTCGACAGCACGGAGAAAATTGGAATGGCAAAATGGAACGCCATGATCAATCAGTTTCACATAATCTTCGAAACAAGGAAAGCTGAGAAATCACAAATCCTAGCAGACCTACCTCTCAATGACGACGCAGAGATAGACGACATCCCAGGAATGGAGGAAGACAAGCCGGAACCAGAAGACCTCTTGGAACCGTAAAATTCAAGAAGGTGGGAGATATTCATAGATGGCTCCTCCAACGAAGAAGGTGCAGGTCAAGGGATTGTAATAACAACCCCTACCGGAGACCGAATCATCTATGCATTCAGGTTAGAATTCGAACAATACACTAACAACATCACGGAGTATGAGGCGGTCATACATGGCCTACGCTTGGCACATGATCTAGAGTTATCAGATGTTCATTTAAATAGCGACTCACAATTGGTCATAAGACAAATTGAGCTCAAATATCAAACTCTGGATCCAATATTGTCTTCGTACCTAAAGTTAACACAAGAGCATGCATCAATATCAGCAAGATCACGTTCATACATGTATATCGGAAAGACAACAGACACGCAGATTCCTTAGCATTCATATCGTCAATGCTGAGGGACAGAAACACCACCTCCGTCCAAATCGGAAGGATATATGAACTTTGATAGAAGGGATAACCTCAGGAGTTGAGGAAACATTGGTCGTCCAAACTAGGGCCATGAGGGAATCAGAAAAAGAAAAAGAAGACTAAGGTATAGAAGAACCAGATAACGAAGTCGACGAGTCCGACAAAGATCATTCCATGTCATACGGAAGCAACAAAGACGAAGCGGAAGATTATTGGAGAATCCCAATTCACCAGTACCTTGACAAAGGTACCTTACCCGCAGATGTCAAAGAAGCTCGAAAACTCAAATCAAAGGAAGCAATGTACAACCTACGAGATGGAGTACTGTATAGAAGGTCATTTCTTGGACCTATGATGTGGTTCCTCTCACAAGCCGAAGGTAGAAGAATACTGCATGATATAAACAATGGAGAAGCTGGAAATCATAGCGGAAGAGGGTCCTTAGCGATGAAAGTCAAGATACAAGGATACTATTGGCTAAGCATGGACTAAGATGCAAAGAACGTGGCAAGGCGTTGCGAAAGATGTCAATGCTTTGCTAGGAAAATTAAAGCACCAACAACGGCGCTGAACTCAGTCATCATCCCATGGCCATTCGTCAAATGGGTTGTTGATATTGTTGGACCCTTGATAAAGGCAACATCGAAAAGAAAGTACCTTATCGTGGCTACGGATTACTTCACCAAGTGGGTGGAAGCAAGGGCTTTGGCAAGAATTAGGGACACAAATGTCTTTAAGTTCTTGTTTGAGCAAATCATTTGCAGGTTCGGAATACCAGCCGCCATAGTCTCTGACAATGGAAAACAGTTAGAAGGAAAGAACATAGACATGTTATTCAACATGTTCAACATTCATAAAAACAAGTCTACTCCAATATATCCTAAGAGCAATGTACAAGCGGAGACCACTAACAAGACGATAGCAATGAACTTAAAAAAGAAGCTGGGGGAATACAAGAAAAGAAGGTGTGAGCAGCTACACAACGTCCTATGGGCCTACCGAACTACGAGAAGGGCGGCCACGGGAGAAACTCCGTTCTTGCTAACCTACGGAGTCGAAGAAGTCATCCCAACGGAGATAATACTGCCAACAACAAAAACAGAGGCATGGGAAAAGAACCTGACAACATATCTTCTGCTAGAAAAGCTTGATGATCTTGAAGAAAGGAGAGAAGTGGCTTTGCAAAGGATGGTAAACTACCAACGAAGGCTAGCTCGCAAATACAACAAACGGGTAATCCCTAGAAACTTTGTGGTTGAAGAATACATACTACGTCAAATACCACCGTATCAAAAGAAGAAGGAATGGGGAAAACTAGCTCCGACATGGGACGGACCCTACATCATACACGATATTGCCGGGAAAGGATCATACTACCTAAGAAATCTTAAAGATGAAGTATTGCAACACCCTTGGAACGCAATGTACCTAAAGAAGTACTACCCGTAAGAGAATGGTTACTACTCAGGAGAAGAAGGGAAGGGGCAATAGCCCACCATGTTCTATCCCTGATCAAAGGTATTATAAACCTAACTAATCAATGAAAGAAACTTTTTGCTAAGAAAAATTATACTTTGATTAAATACAAACTGGGTTAGAATAAACACCCTCCGTCAGAACTGACGATGAGACAAGGCAAGGCACAACCGCGCATGTGTCAATACTCGGATCCTCGGAGTGATAACTCCATTCATGAGGCAGTAAGAAAAAGTAAGTTATCCCCTATAGAAATACCTTGTCGAAGTAAATCAGCCATCGCGCTGAACGCGTAGGGTTACAGGAAAATTATTGCCAACGTAGGAGCCCTCGCCACCACGGTACCTTCTGGCCAAAGGATACTTGGTAGGATGATGAATGTTCCACCTAAGGTTAAACATACCTTAGAACCTTGTGATAACTCGAATGTGCAAATAATTAGACACAACACGTCTACATATATTCATGCAATAATAAAGGTACCATAATAGTGTTACCAAAATACGACTAACGCGTCTTAAAAGTTGCAGATGACAAAGGATCGGAACATGACAAAGAGTTGTTTCAAGGAAAGGAGACAACAAAGACCCCTCAGCTGGGGGAATAATACAACAAAGAAGTTCAATTGGAAACAAAATGAACATAACATGATCATGGGTAAGAAAGATGAGGGAAGACAACTCCTTCAGCCTGGAGCTCAGCCTCCGCAAAGGCCTCGTTGATGTAATCAATGGAAGAACGCTCGAATTGCACCTTCATCTGAGAAGCTTGAGCCTCCAAATCCGAAGATGATTTCTGACGAAGCTCCGTCATCTGAGCACTGAGCTGGTCATTAGCCTGCTGAAACGCCTCAGCCTTAAACTTAGCAGCGGCATCAGACTGGCGAGATATCTCCAACGAAGATATTCGACCCTCAAGACGGCTAATCTTGGAGTTTTCACCCACCAACTGCTCCTGGACCTGCGGATACGAAGAGTATCAGCAACAAGAAAAAGCAGTAAATACACAAAGGATGCTACAGAAAAATAAGTATCCTTAGATAACCCCTGCATGGCTAAGGGATTCTTCTAAACTATATTGAGCCTCAGCAAGATCCACCTCAGCTGCATCAAGATCATCCATGAGGGTATCCCTTTCCGTCCGGAGATCATCAACATCAATCCGGAGCGAAGCATTCTCGGAGGATAAAACTTAGTAAACACTCTCTAGCTCTTCCAACCTTCTTACTAAAGATGCATGAGACATGGAAGAAGGCACAGAGCCGGCATCGACAAGTTTGTTCTTAAGGGAACAGACCTCAGAAGTTAAGAAATTTCGTTCTGCAGTAACCTTAGCTAAGGAAGCGCATGCATCTTCAAAATCTGCATGATACTTCTTGCGGATAATTTCTTGGGATGAGAGACGTTTCTCGACTAAGGAAATATCCTTCTTTTGCTTTAAAATGAGACTCTCCTTCCAATTAAGAGCTTCGTCACATTCCTTACGAAGCAAATCCATCTGCTCCACTAAAGTCCCATTATGAGCAGACTCAAGGGAAAGTTGGGCCTCATTATGGACGGTTACGTTCATCAGCCTATCAGATTTCTTTTGATAATACCAGACATCAGAGGTTAACTTGGCTACTTGATCCCGGAGACATCTAAGTTCACTAGAGCTACCGGCTGGCAGACGAAGGTTTTCTTAGGACTATGCAGCCAAACAAGAACGAATAAAAATCTAAGGTAAAGAAGGAACAAACCTATGACTTTAGAAGACTCAGCGGCCAAGGCAGAATCATCATCTTTGCGCCCATCTTCAGCAACCTTGGCATCATTATTCTCTCTCTCAAGAGCCAACAAGCAAGCTTCTAGGGATCTCTGAGTTTTCCTTAGATCGTCCCCCAACAAAGATATCTTAGTAACAGAAGCAGCATCACTTGACGAAGGCTGTTGTGCAATGGCAAGCGCATGTTCTTGACGAGCACGTTCCAACAAAGCACTGAAATGAGTACACTTAGCTCTATATACCTTGAATAGGGTATGGCCAACATCGATCTGCTTACAAAGCTGCCTACAAAGAAGTACAAGAGCATAGTAAAGGACATACGAGAAGAAACAAAACGATGAAGAAGCAATTACTTACTGAGAATGCTGAGAGACGATGAAGAAAATCGGCGAAGGTATCCATGAAAACCTCCATATCCTGGATACTACCCCTACGGATCTCACCAAAGCTCTGACTTTAGCAAAGACAGTCCGGGTCGAAGAACAGATCCTTAGCCACGCGATATTGAGCGGATAGTATATCCAACTGAGAAGCTACCTCAAGGGAACTGTACAGACGATGATGATCAACCCCAGCAGGAAAATGACCCTTAGAGTCCCGCATAATGGCTTCGAGGATAGCGTCGTCAGAACTACCAAACCTCAGGTTCTCAGGCATCTTGTCGTGGCTAGGCTTAGCAACAATTCCCTCCATCACTTGAGAACGAACGCGGGGCACCATTGCTGAACCCTCACCACGACGAAGAGACGGCATGGTGGATGAGATAGGAACTGAACGAAAATCTTGAGCACCACCTAGGTCCATGTCACCTGCAGAAGGAAGATTACCCAATCTTTTCCAATCCGGTGATGAAGGCGGAGGACCAACAGCTTTTCTAACAGGGGTGGTAGACATAGACTGGGCGCTCCCTAACGAGGTTGGTGTAGCATTGAAGGAGAAGCTAGGAAGTGAAATCACAACCCTCTTCTTCGGCTGAGAGTCCGAACTGCTAACCCTCACCACTGGGGTAACAACCTTAGAAAATGAACCACTTGATTGAATCGAGGTAGCAGGAGACGAAGGAAGAATCTTAGAAGCTACGATAGCAACCTCAGTAACAGCAGAAACGACAGGTAATGCTCCGCCAGGAGCAGAAAGCGAAGGCACCTTTGGAGACAAAGTAGGAGATGGGAATTGGACACTGACAGGCTCGAACAACTGAGCACCAGTACCAACAAGGATATTCTCACCCTCGACTGAGGCATCTCATTCGGGACTAGGGATGTCTTTGGAAAAATCCTCCTCAATATCATCCAAATGAGGACTGAGGCCAGTATCCTCGATATCCTACATATCTTCATCATCCGGTACCTCTCCAACAGCCTTAGGATCCTCATCCAAAACCTCAAGATCAATAAAAGTCTTCAGTTTACCCTTCCTCTTGGAAAACTACAAAGGAACACATGCATCAGCTAAGAATCATGGGCAAGGTACTAAGGAACTTACAAACACAAAGGTATAATAATGATCCTTACCTCCGCAGGTGTTGGTGTTTCAACCGAAGCTTTCCTCTTCCTGGTCCTGGTAGCTATGGAATTACCAGCAGAGCCCGGACCAGTTCCAGCAGACGAAGCAGGGGCAGGCTACAAAAGCAAGTCGTCAGAGTACCAAACAAAGACGTTAAAGCAAAGATAATCAAAGAAAGGAACCTTCATGGAAAAACGAAGGTTACCTCATGAGAAGCAGCGGGGTTGAAAACCCAAGGATGGTATCCATTATACTTCTCAGGTAAAGAAAAAGTTGTGCGGGGAACATGAGGATCAGCGGTGGTAAATCCATAGGCCCAAGGAACCACCACATGAAGAGGAGTACGAGCCCAACGATCATCATGGTCAAGGCGGATGCGATCAGACTTCGGAAAAGGTATACTAGCAGAATAAGGAATAAAAGTCAAACCAGTCTTATCGATCTCCTCCAAAAGACGAAGGATATTGCCATCCCTGATTTGCTTGGCGGTAACATGGATATGACGAGGACCAACACTCCAAGGAAGAAGGTTACTCTTCTGAATAGCATCATCATACGTAGCATTGAAGTTGGCGGGGGTATAATCCTCTCTCTTAGATATCCCTTCATCAAAGGGATCATAAGACTCCAGAGTTGTTTTACCCTTGCTACGGTACCATCTCTCACGAAGGGCATGCCAGAAATTACCAGTATATTGCATAACTACTCTAACCTGAGTCTTGCTTTCCGGGTCATCCCTCGTAGACAAAACGTCATAGTAGAAGGGATCCTTTCTACTAAACAAAGGGAGGATCATATCTGCGGCCAATTGGCCAATGCTAATCAGGAAGTTATTCTCATCATAAAGAAAATCCCGGATGAGAGACTCGGTGAGAACATCAGGGCCATTGACGAAGGAAATATCGAACTTAAGAAGACGAAAAGACTTAGTAATATCAGCAATGGATAGATGATCAAAGCTATCCTTGTCACGCAGTTGAAGCCTCTGAAGCTCATAGTGAGGAAGAGGAGGTGGAATATCTTCAACAACAACTTCTTCAACCTCAGGGTCCGCAACCTCCTCAGGGACCGTATCCACCTCAGTCCTTGCGGGAACCTCTGAGTC
Organism: Papaver somniferum; assembly: GCF_003573695.1. Taxonomy (NCBI): domain Eukaryota; kingdom Viridiplantae; phylum Streptophyta; class Magnoliopsida; order Ranunculales; family Papaveraceae; genus Papaver; species Papaver somniferum. Next base: position 4,575,188 of record NW_020622934.1, read on the forward strand.
CTCAGGGGAGGGGATGTCGTAGCATCAGGATGATCCATTCGCAGAGGAGGGTCATTCGACGAGGATATCCTAGGGCCGTTACGCGTAGGCTTCTTCGGAAGTCTCATAATTCCTAACACCAACAGGAGAAACATCCCAATCAATAATGGCAGACGAAAAATCACAGTCCATTATAAAAACAGATCAGGGAAAAAATCAACATACTTTGGGCATGGATTTTATTAAACCAACCAAAAGGAGTTTAAACTCATTGCCGGGCAAAATCAAGGGTCATTCATCACATGATTGGAGTTGCAGACGAAGAACAACCATGGCAAGATCATCATCAAAATGCAAAATAGGATGAAACCCAAGCCCCCATACAAAGAGAATGGGCAAAAAAAGAATTACAATTCTTACATGCAAGCACCACAACAATATCCAGCAATCGAAAGAGGAGATGTAGAACTAATCATAAAGAAGAATGAAAGCAACAACAACGAGTAAGAACCACTTACTTGCACAATCAGACGCTGATCAGAACTTTGAAGGAGCAAAATAAAAAATGGAGCAGTTAGCAGCAGGAGAAAAAATATCTGAGAAAGGGATGGAGGGCGACAGTTCGAGGAAGGGAAAATGAGTTAATGAAAATTCCTTCTATTTATTCCCATCTTATAGGCGGCTGTAGAATCCAAAAATTTGGATATCCCGAAATTCAAGAGGAAGTTATTGCATGAAAGGACATGTAGGGACCACTCAATCGGTACGTGCAAAAATGGCGGTGTAACGGAAGTTTTCTTCCAATTCTACCAAACGGTAGAATATGAAAGAAAATGGGCAAACTGTGAATACTAATATTCTGCGGAGCACGTGCCACGATCTTAGTGGCCACATACAAACTTAACTGTGTAGACTTCGCTATACAGAGAATCCTGGGTAACAAAGGATACCTTCGCAGATTTACTTTATCCCGTCCAAAGGAAGGATGCCTCGACGGTTGAGATAAGAAGAGTAAAATCCTAGTCTACAAGGAGGCAGCTGGCGAAGGGACAGAGTTAGATGACGCATCTAATCAGCATTAAATACACAAATCTCTTGTCTACACGCATAATAAAAGCACGTGAAGAGAGAAGGCGTGGCAGAACCCGATTGGCAGAAGCTGGCGGTGAACGAAGGTACAACCTGTACTAAGGTTGGGAAGTTACCGAAGGAACGTGGGTCAGCTGAGGTGGCAGAGTGCGACTGGAGAAAGCATGTGGTGAACGAAGGTACCATTGGTACAAAAGGTATATCAGCGGACGATGGACCCAGAGGAAGCAAAGATATACCTGGAGCAGAAGGGGCTATAAATACCAAGCTCACCAACAAACTAAGGGCATTCAATATCTAGGAGAGAAGATCTAGTCTTAAGCTTATACCTCTTTAATGTTTAGAACTTAAGTATCCTTGAACTTGAGTTCTCTCTATTACTTTGGGAAGCATTTAAGATCTCTGTAAACACCATTAAGATCTTTGTAACTACCATACTCAATAAAAAACAATCACTCATTACCCTGTGGATGTAGACGAAAGTCGAACCACGTAATCTCCCGTGTCTCATGATAACTTAGAAGCTTTTACATTATATTTGTGTTCTTCGTTATTTTTGCGATCGTGAATACAATTTATTACTTAGCATCATCAGTTCAACAGAGGTATCAATACTACTTAGTATATGATCCTCTAAGATGTATACATTACGTAGACTACGGGAAAATGAGTAGTCACAGGTGTTTTTCTGGATACTTTTGTTGTTGTTAACCCAAACTCTCTTGTTGGTCGAAATAGGTTTTAAACCTATTTATACAAGTCATTGAGCACCCTTGATCTCGTAGGAAGTGGAGATAGTTAAGTAGTGGAGAAGTGGGGTTGTGTAGAAGCGGTTTACCATCACGTTCCCATGGTGAGGGGAAACTGGTCAGCCTTACACCCACTATTCTCTTACTGCTATTCAATTGTCCGCTCTTTCCTGACACTTTCTTGTAATGGGCACGTTGCACGCCGCACGCTGTAAACCGCCAAACCAATACCCTGATGAGTATCCCCCAGTTTTTTGACATGTTTGATATCTCTAGTGTTTCGTGGAAAAATGTGCAACAAGTTTCTAAGTAGGTCTAATGTACAAGACCTAGTTATTCTAATCAATCGCACGCAATCTAGGCGGCATAATGGCATAGTGGCGCCTGCATAGTGGCACAATGGCGTAGTGGCGCATGCATAATGGCACAATGGCATAGTGGCACCTGCATAGTGGCACATTGGCATATTTGGCGCCTTCATAATGGCACAATGGCATATTGGCGCTCGTGGCTAAGTGGCGAGGCGGCACCTTCCAATGGCGTAGCTAGAAAAGTGGCGCCTGCTATATCTTGGCATATTGGTGTTAGATCCAAATATGGCTAAATGATATTAACTCTAGTTGCCACATCGAACTTAATGCCATGGGTGGCATTATTTGGCATGGTTAGCGTAGCGTCCCTATCCAAATTAGGGTTTGGCATGCCAAAAACCTAACTAGCACGTGCGACATGTGGCTGCGGCACGGTGACGTTTTTTGTGCGGATAGTGCCATGGTTGCGTCAAAGGAATTATGGCAGGGCCATAATGTGGGAACGACCATAGGCGCAAAAATAACCATGGGTGGCCATAGCATGGCGCCATTTTTAGGGTTTTCTGGGTCCCACATGGATTGTGGCATGTTGTAGGGCCGAAGCGGCATAATTTAGGCCACGACTAGGAATTATGGTTTCGGCTAATGCCACTAGAACAAGTGTAGTATTCTGATCAGAATACCCTAATTGGAATTTGTTATGGTGTTGTCCATGAACGAAAAATGGGTTAGCACGCAGCTGTGTTGTTATGGCACGTTGGCATGTTGCTTCCGCGGGATGGCATGGCCTGCCAATTGGCACGCTGGAACAATTTGGCAGGTTGGCTAGCCAATCGTCATGGCGCCTACGATAATCACTAGGCGCGGTTTGGAGCAGCAGTGATGGCACGTTGCTTGCGATGGCATGGTGATGCCTATTTGGGGGCGTTAGGAGCAGCTAAGTTTAATAAATCAAGTGTCCAAATCGTGCGGCCGTGTTTTTTTGGAGACTGGCTTGGGCCGTCTAGATTAGGTTCCTAATGGAATTAGGCGCATCGACCAACCAACTTCCAACTTTATTAAAAAGTGTGTGTGGCGGGTTTTGAGCGATCTGATTGGTGATGGAAAAAAGAGGGGGGCCGGTAAGCAACATGGGGTCGGCCTCATTCCAAATGCGTGTGGCGCATTTAGAGCGACCTGATTGGTCAATGGGAAAGAGGTACGGCAAGAAATGTGGGGCCGGACTCATTCCAAATGCATGTGGCGCATTTAGAGCGACCTGATTGGTTGATGGGAAAGAGGGGCGACAAGCAATATGGGGCCGGCTTCATTCTAAATGCGTGTGGCGCGTTTAGAGTGACCTGATTGGTCGATGGGAAAGAGGGCCGGCAAGGGAGACATGGAGCGTGGAAAACGGCTACAAGCGGCGTCTATCAGAGCGGATTTGGCCGGCTATGCGGCGTGGCCGCACCTCCTTTGTCATTGTTCCTATTTTCCGCAGTTCCTCTTTTGTTTCTTGTATTCTGGTAAGACTTTGCTCCTACAAGCTCCATGGCGGATCGGTTTTCTAGCTTACCTAAGTTTGGCCTCGACCAATAGGGTTCGAGATATTTGCACAAGGCGCAAAAGACCTAATGTTTGCAAATTAATTAGTCCGAAAATTTGAATCTTGTGAGTTATCACAAAATCGAACAATTTTAACAAACTATGTGTGTTGACACAAAATTCTTTTATTCTCAGAGAGAAGTTAGCGCGTCTTCTGATTGAGCATTTTCATGCAAACCTTAACTTTGATACTTCGGGAAATTCGTGCTACTCAGCTGAGAGTGAACACCAATTGTCATGTCATACTAATACTAAGGGTTCAGCTGTGAAACATAGCATAGGAAAAAACTTAATAAACCATACACTACTAATTAATGTATGCGAGAGTTTACAGAATGTTCGGGATTGTTGATACATGCATCATTCTGAATAAATATACTGAGTTGCTCAGTACATGTATGAGTAGAGAGGCTCCGGCGCTCATTACTTTTAAATGTCTCAATCCCTTTGCATACGGAGCACTAAATAAAAGGTTTTACGATTTTAGCCCTGAACTAAAAACCACCATCAATATTAAGTCCCCTGCTTAGCACTTAATAGTGACATTGTTGCGGGGTAAGCACTAGATGGTGACAGACGAGGATAAAAATCAAAAAGGCAAGGCATATAGAGATTATCAGGAAAAGTTTGATTGACTTTTGGTAAGAGGCATGAGCGGTCTGCAATCTTTATGCTGGCGCGCTTCTGGCTTGGCCACGGAGTACTGGTGCCATTGAGTGTTGGCACCGCGGTCCCAAACTGTCTTCCTTTGGCCGATGATCCTCGTATTGGCGCGCTGCTAGCCTGGCCGTGGGATTTGGCTCAGCGGACCCAGCTGCTCCTGTCCGTGCGTGAATCCAAAGTAGATTCCTTTTTCCACCCGAACTCCCAAGATGTTGTGTATATAAAATGGGGTCGCTCTCCCTCTTCTTATTTTTTCGTTTTCGTCGGATTCACTTCCGTGTCCTCGTTTTATAAGCAAGGGTGTATCGATCAAGAGATGGCCAACAGGAGGAATATCAGCAGCACAAGAAGTCGAGCATAATTCAGGTATGTAACCCGACGTTTCTTCTTTACCTCCGAAATTTTGTTTGTTCTTCCATGTTGGTGTGAAACCCTAGCCGTAGGTGTAGCTTCCATGAACTTGCAAACTTATCCCCATATGCTGGATGTATTGTAGTATTATTAACAACGACATAAATAACAAGGGATCCAACATTATTAGTGTTACTAGCAAGGCGAGCAAAAATACATAGGAGGGTGGCCACCGTTTGCTCCTTCTTTTGTAAAACCTATCCTTAGGTCTTTAGGCCGTGAGCATAATTCCCGCGGTAAGACAGTATTTCGTATTTCTCTTGAGTGGGTATTAGTCCCCATTCATTTTAGCCGTGGGTGCCATGTCCTGCGGCCAAAGAAAATTTTCCCGTAGAGAATTTATTGTTGGTGTGTGAGTTCTCGATCATTAGTGATTATACTCAATTTTGGCAAAATCCACATGCATGGTTTTCTTCAAAGTAGTAACTATTTTCCTGTTTTGCTCCGTTGTAGTTACCCTAAAAGTAAAAAGTAGCATAAGGAATTCTTGTTAAGATGTCACGTGGAGATGATTCTTCCACCGTGTCGAGAAATGTTAACAACTCCAAAGACAAGCCGAACATGGATGATGAGTTCTTCACAAGGTGCCATGAGGAACCAACCCAAACATGTGATAACCCTTCTGACTGATTCATAGAATGAGGGAGACGTCCAGTCGATTTCGCCACAACATGTGATACAGTTTTGCCTATAGAGGAAAGAGTACCCAGCTTCTTCTATTGACTTTAAGATCTTCCATAGCCCACTTCGCTCTTATGAGGGATGGATGAGATTCATGATAGTTCGTGACCATGTCAAGGCCAGTCTGGTTAAGGCGCAAATCATGAACGCTGCCATGGAGTCTGCGACACTTCAGGTTAGGAAGGATGTTGCAGGTTTGATTACTTTCATCTCTAGGTGGTGTATGGAGACTCATACCACCACATGCAAATGGGGCGAATTGACTATTACTTTAGAAAGTGTGGTTGTTCTGCTGAATCTTCCGGTTGTGGGAAATCTCAATTTTAGCTTGTCCGAGGAAGAAGAAGAAATGCACTCCACTCTAGTTAAGAAGTCAAAAGAATATATCCAGAAATAAAATGAGGAAAAGTTTTTTATACTTGGTGAGTGTCTGAATGGTTCCCTGAAGAGCCGAAGCCGGATCAGGTGCTGGATAACACGCTCAGTGTTGCCGCGTTTTTATCTTTGTGGTTGTCTAGAGATATTTTTGATGATGGCTGATAGACACATTTTTGTGTTTAATTTGATCTCAATACTATATATTGTTGGCACTCGAGTTTGTACTAATTTTGGTGTTTTATGTGTTTGTAGGCACCTTTGGAAAATAAACATTTTTTGGAAAATTCGGCTCGAAAAGTTGGTAAAAGCCCCGGAGGACACGTGTTATTCGGACTCTCACCGTTGGATAAGGGGTACCACAATTACTAAGGGGAACCCCAGGTCACCCCAAAAGGCATCTGCTATTCGCACCCCAGTACAGGATTAGAGGGAGGTCATCTTCTCCATTTGAATTTTGTTTTTGGCGGGAAAATGGAGAACACTTCTGCAGATTTTTGATCGAATTGTTGAACGTGTTCTAGGGATATTCAATGGCTGATTTTTGGTAGATAGTTGTGATATGGCCTATTAAACACACTGTGGGCGTTTGGTTCGACCAGAATTGGCTAGAGTCTGGGGGGCTGAGGAGAGCCAGAGAAGAAGAAATTCGAGTTTTCCCAAACTCGGTTTCTGCTGCTGCTGCTGCTGAAGAACATGAAGAACACGAAGAACGGACCTGCACCAGCAGTCGTTTTTCTACAGTAATAAACGACTCACATCTATGGGTCGTACATCAGGCAGACTTATTTGCTACAGCGTTTGCGACACAACTGCAGCAGTCTTTTGTCACTGAGGGTCGTAGTTCTCTGGTTTGTAACAAATACAATTGTTACAAACCAGGTTTTATTGTATTTCTCAATTTCTCATCATTCGTAAACCATTTTTGAGCATCAATGAAATATTTTGAGAGGTTTTCCAACATGATGAGAGGCTAATTCCCTCGTAACCAAGGCAATGGAGGAAGCTATTCACGCAACATAAATGGGTAACTATTTCATTTAATTATATAATTCACCTAATCGCTGCTTTTGCAGAGTTTTAAATTATTTGAATGATTTTCTTAATTATTTGTTATTCAGTTTGATAGGTTATGCTTGGTTTAATCTCTTGATAATCTATGCTTAAGGTTTACAAATAATGTTTGAGAATCTGTATGATTGATAGTGAATTAAAGATAAAAGAAGACTTAAGAATTGAATAGAGTTTTGAAATATTTATCATTCAATTTTGCATAATAATGGAATCTAGTGTCTTGGTTACCTCTCGCACCCATTGTTAATATTTTTGTATATATAATTTTATCAAATCTTTAAATTTAATCTTCACAAGTCCGAGAGTTTGAACCTCATTACTACAACATCATCAAAAAAATTATTAATCATTTTGGCGCCGCTGCCGGGGATCTATGCTTAGAGGATCCTCAGTTATTTAGGTTATTATTGTGCGCTTCTAAGATCATATTTGAGTTTTTCCAGACTCTAGGACCTAATGATTCGGATCCCACCTATGAAGAAACGCAACCAATGAAAATATTTTATTTAAACCCTTTCTTAGAACCTGAACCTGAACCACAATTAGATATAAATATCTTAATCAGGAAACTAGATAAGGGCATGCTATCCTTGTTCACTTTCTTGGGTTATTGTAGTTTCCTTTGGTCAGCTCTTTTTGGTTTTGAAGACCCACAGTTATTTCGGCTGTTACTTTTTGATTCTATGAGGTGACTAATTCCTTCCGATATCTGGCTGAAGACTTTAAACTTAGCACTTCTTGGGAGGTAACCCAATCTCATGCAACATGGTAATATCTTTCCTTAACCCTTTTGCTTCAAATGTTAACAGTTTCTCCTTGTTCATATGCTTTTAATTTTATCTTTAGAACATTGAGGACAATGTTAGATTTAAGTTTGGGGGTATGGGAGAAACTTTTTAGTTGCACTTTTGAAACTTCTAGCGTCACATGGTATCCGGTTAGCTAAGTTTACATACTGTTTCTCACCGAAAATATAGAAATTGGAATGCTAGAGATAACAACTTATTGAGACATTAGAGAAAAAGACATTGAGATCCTTGAAATTCAGGATAGAACTTGTTCCTTTTAGAGGGTAACCGTGATGGACCTAACCATACATGATGGAAAGGCAAGTAGGTCAGGGAAATGCCAGAAAGACAAAGCAACCTCACAATGTAGTCTTAGTTACTGGATTGCGACTCTCTCTCAGTAGAAACTTATCATCATCAACAAGCGGAGCGACATCAAAATCTATGAAGAAAGTGAAGACGTTTTAGGTTTAGAAGCAACAATAGAAGAGAATAATTCAAAAATCAAAGTTGAAGTTATAAGAGCAAATGATATAAGTTGTTAGAATCCATGATACCAAGACATCACAAGTTGCGAAGTTCCAAGTTTTGAAAGTCCTTCTCTCATGGCCATGTAAATTTTTGTCTTGTAATTTTTTGTTCATCGAAAAAAAATAAAATGAAACATCATTACGTTCTTTTTGTTCAATAAGGCCATAAGGAAGAAGAAATTTATAAGTCAAGCAAGAAATCGAAGAGAAGAGTTAATTGTCAAGGTTCTATGAGGTTCGAGAGTTTATCATCAACAGTTGAAGACCGAAGAAGACGTTATTTCTACTGAGCACTGTGAGAGAGTCGAAGAAAGATGCATTTTGGTTGCTTTATTAGTCTGCTTTCAATCTGGCACAAGATCTTTCTAGCACTGGTTTAACTCATCACACATAATTAGTCCAGCTGTGTAGCAGATGTCCCTCTCATTTTTATCTATCTCCTAATCTTATCCAGCTGTAAAGCAGCGGACGCATCTTACAATGTTTATCTAGTTGTGTAGCGGATATCTCTTTATGTAGCAGTGGTGCGGATGTGTCTCCCCTTTTCTTCAGTCAGCTTTAGAGCTGACACCTTTAATTTCTCTGGCATTCTACTTACTTGGAGATAAGTTGAGAATATGTATGTCCTCATAGCTCTTTGGATACTTGTGACCAATTAGGAGTAAAGGTTTTGTGGGTACACCTCTGGTAAACCCTCCGGAGACAACACTCCGCCGCTAGGGCCACCTAGCGGTTTAACGGCCTGCTGCACGTGCTAAGTGTAGTCTTTTTATCTTTTCAAAAATAAATTTTGCTCGAGGACTAGCAAATAATAAGTTTGGGGGTATTTGATAGACACATTTTTGTGTTTAATTTGATCTCAATACTATATATTGTTGCCACTCGAGTTTGTACTAATTTGGTGTTTTATGTGTTTGTAGGCACCTTTGGAAAATAAACATTTTTTGGAAAATTCGGATCGAAAAGTTGGTAAAAGCCCAGGAGGACACGTGTTATTCGGACTCTCATTGTTGGATAAGGGGCACCTCAATTACTAAGGGGCTCCACAGATCACCCCAAAAGGCATCTGCTATTCGCACCCCAGTACAGGATTAGGGGGAGGTCATCTTCTCCATTTGAATTTTGTTTTTGGCGGGAAAATGGAGAACACTTCTGCAGATTTTTGATCGAATTGTTGAACGTGTTCTAGGGATATTCAATGGCTGATTTTTGGTAGATAGTTGTGATATGGCCTATTAAACACACTGTGCGCGTTTGGTTCGACCAGAATTGGCTAGAATCAGCTAAACAATTCACGGGTTGAAAACATGGCAGTTCGTGTATATCATGGGTTTCACGTGATTTGGAGAAGATTCAACGTGTTTTGTGCGTGCATGGAAGACCTTCACAGCCTGTTGGAGCGTGAAGGAGTTAAATATGGTAATTTGGGGGCTTGAAAACGCGTGAGAAGATGAAACAGGAAAGAAAATATTCCCAGAAATATTTTCTTTACTGCCGAGTTAAAAAGAATTATATGGAGTGAATGAGCGAGATTCGATGGGTCTGTTGGCTATAAATAGGTTGTTGGGGTTGAGTAGAAAGGGTGTCGAGAGTCTGGGGGGCTGAGGAGAGCCAGAGAAGAAGAAATTCGAGTTTTCCCAAACTCGATTTCTGCTGCTGCTGCTGCTGCTGAAGAACATGAAGAACACGAAGAACGGACCTGCACCAGCAGTCGTTTTTCTACAGTAATAAACGACTCACATCTGTGGGTCGTACATCAGGAAGACTTATTTGCTACAGCGTTTGCGACACAGCTGCAGCAGTCTTATTTTGTCACTGAGGGTCGTAGTTCTCTGGTTTGTAACAAATATAATTGTTACAAACCCGGTTTTATTGTATTTCTCATATTCTCATCATTTGTAAACCATTTTTGAGCATCAATGAAATATTTTGAGAGGTTTTCCAGCATGATGAGCAGCTAATTCCCTCGTAACCAACGCAATGGAGGAAGATATTCACGCAACATAAATGGGTAACTATTTCATTTAATTATATAATTCACCTAATCGCTCCTTTTGCAGAGTTTTAAATTATTTGAATGATTGTCTTAATTATTTCTTATTCAGTTTGATAGGTTATGCTTGGTTTAATCTCTTGATAATCTATGCTTAAGGTTTACAAATAATGTTTGAGAATCTGTATGATTGATAGTGAATTAAAGATACAAGAGGACTTAAGAATTGAATAGAGTTTTGAAATATTTATCATTCAATTTTGCATAATAGTGGAATCTAGTGTCTTGGTTACCTCTCGCACCCATTGTTAATATTTTTGTATACTAATTTTATCAAATCTTTAAATTTAATCTTCACAAGTCCGAGAGTTTGAACCTCATTACTACAACATCATCAAAAAAATTATTAATCAATGGCTCTGGCAAGAAAGAAATAAGATACAAGCTCGTCAAATTTGCTATTAAACTGGAAAAAGGTGTCGCTCTTCCCCTAGGCAGTTTGTTCCTTGGCTCTTTGTATACCCATCTGGATTTCCTAGCAGCATAAATGTATGCTTCTAACGGATATATGAAGGTAGAGTCATATGTACATGTCGCTTTTCTTCAAAACTTCAAGGATTATGCTCCTAATCGGGTATCTTCGTTTCCTGATACATATAGAGGTGCTAGAATACTTCGTTGGCTGAAGAAGCATCCAAGACCCAGCTCGAGGCTCATTGATTTCTTTGACGACATGCATGCAATCAACTTTCATCCTTGGGCTCCGGTTCACACATCCATACAGACGGATACTTTTGCCTCTGTCTCGAGTATAACACTGCATTCTGATGGAGTGAATATAAAGATTGGAGAAATCGTGTTTATGCGAAGTTGTATACCTGGACAAGTCCCATCTTTCTTCAAGGAGTCTTTCGAAGTGGTTTCTTATAATGTTGACAGGGCGGCTCATCACATGGGCTTTAATCAAGGGTTTCCGTTCCACCGTACGTCGACACCTTCCAAAGAGCTTTTGCCGTTTGTTTTTGATAGCAGTGTTTTTGCAACGAAGAAAAGCCTCCCATTTTTGCTCCCAGGAAGAAAGCAAGTGGTAACCCCTAGGTATAAGGAATTCTGGCAGGAAGAGTTTATGGCTCTGCATCGATTCGTGCAGGACATCGTGACAGATCCGCGCGGCAAGCCTTCTTTTAAGACTTTAGAAAAACATAAATTGTTGAAGTTGCCTCCTTCGGGTAAGCGGAAATCTTCTGGACGAGGTGGGAACAGTCCCCAGGAAAAAAAAACGGCGGTCGAAAAGTTGTGCAAGCGGTACCCCATCGGCTTCAACGTCCCTAGTGACTTTTAATTCTTCCAACATGCAGGTACGTATAATTTTCCTTCCGATTTGGTCGAATTGTGTAAAAAATTTCAGATATCTTCACTGAATATTCCTCTTTTAATGCAGACTCGCACGTGGCCAAAGAATGGTGCCTCATGAAGGAATATCTGGCGACACTGAGTCTCTTGAAAGTGAAGAGGAGGACGAAGGAGAAGAAATCTCGGGATCCGATGGTGACGAGAAGAGCACTTCTGAGTGTAGCAGCGAGTCTTCTTCTAGTGGGAGGCCCATAGGCGAGTCGGTGAGTTTCTCACACGTCTTTATTTTTGGGATATTTAATTATATGAAGTAACTATTCAATTGGTGAAATTACTGAAAGGAGACGCTTCTGAAAATAACTCTGAGATGGAGATTCATCACAAAAAAAATGTAGTTGCGATCATGGAAACCACGCCCATTGATAATCCTGAGATTGAGATTGATCATCGTGAGGATGCTGCTGTGCCTCCAGTAATGGAAACTGTTTCCGTGGCCACGCGAGCAATCGTTTCTAAAGGATCTTCGCTAGTCGCACATCCAGCTGCAGGTGCCATTTTCAATCCTCCATTTGAGGCTCCTTTTGAGGGACATGTGTTGATCGGAGGATTCAGTGTGCCATCTAAGTATGCGAAATTATATACCAAAATATGGAAAAGTATGGGCACATCGCAACAACTAAGAAAATCGGCAGTCGTTTTTCCTCGGTTAGACGCGTGGAAGAAGCCCTCTCTTCGATTCATGATATGTGTAGTGTGACCGGCCACACCGTCTCTGGAGAAGTAATCTCAAGATGGGAATTCCATCGGGACATGTGTGTGAACTTCGAGTTTAACGCCTCCTGGTTCTATGAGGGATTTTCCAAAATCCAAAAGTTGCAAACTGAAATGGCTGGAAATCCTTCCGCGGATTTTATTAACCAGCAGGAGGTGGAAATCGAGAGGCTATCCAAGGATTGAAGTTGAAGCAGGCCGCTCTCCAAAACATGAAGGACAATTTCTCCAAGAAGAATGAGCCATTGTTGGACGATTTCCCTTGAATGCTTTTATTTTTCTGAACTTCCCCTTCTTAGGTTTTTTTTTGAAAGGCAAGAGACGCCTCTTTTATGGTTTGATTTTATGGTTTTGAACTAGTAGGTAATTGCTTTGTGAAAATGTTTGAATTGGTTTGTTTCTGAAATGATTTCGTGAGTAGCCTTCTGAATAATATTTGGATCAACTAATAAGTTGGAATCTTAATTATGAATGCAAATGGTGCAGTCACTTGGGAGAAATTGTAAATATTGTATGAAAAGGGAAATACTAGAGTGATATGATATCTTAGCACAATTGGGTTATTGGCTTCTATTCTTAAAGTGGGACTGACGTCTGTGTCAGCAATTGTCCGTGTAAACATTGTTTGATGAAACTTACTCTTCTACAAGGCCTCCCAGCAAAACTGAATTTTCATGGATAATTGCTTCAGGTCCGAACCCATTGTGTACGCAGTCATAACAATAAGAAGTCCCCGGCCGTTTTATTGTTCTTGCAACGTCTGGAATTATACAGAGTTATTATTCCTTTCTATGTAAAATGTCTTTATGTCGATCCGCGGTAAAGTGGAGGATCTTCAGTTCCCAGACGTAATTCTCCTGAGTTTACCTTTTCTTGTACGATGCGCTTCAGACCATTGTATTCACTGGTAGGATGATGGATGAACCTGTGATAATGGCAATATCTTGAGTCTAACATTTCTTTATCAGTTGGCGGACGCCATACGGGAGGCAGTTGAACCGCCCTTTCTTGTACCCAAATTTCCAGTAACTCCAGAACTTTTCTTATGGGGAGTGGGAAAGTGAGTATCTTGAGTCCGGCTTCTCTTGTGCTACCGGTCGTTGTCGTGGAAACACTCGTAGGCTTTGATGCGAAGCTCATTTTGGGGGCGGAGTCGGAGCTTGAGCGAGTGCTAATTCTGGCACAGATCGTTTAGTTCGGCAATCTTGTTGGAATACAACTTCTCTTGAGGGTCCTGCATCAGTGATAGCGATGTGAAGTGGATGGACTGAATATTGTTCATTAGAGCAGTTCCCGTCCTCATAGGTTCCTTAGTATATTTACCCTTTTTCAGGTGCTTCTCTTTTTAGTAAGGTCAGAGCGGTCGTGGCCTCTGAACTTTCGCGAGGGTCTGGAGGTACAAGTATTCCAACAAAGCTTCATAGGGCGGCTCTTTACCCTTATCTCACAAATATTGTGACGCACCTGGAAGGTCTCCTCCCTTAGCCTTGTGAAATTTCTTCAGCTCTTTGTCGTTGGCTGAGTTTAGTTGGTCATTCATTTTATGCTCCCGTCCAATGCGGCTATGTTCTCTGTCTACATTGTTGTTGGCGGAGGCACAAACTTCATAAAAAGATTCAACATTTTTTGTGTCACTTTTAAAATTGGTGGCGTCTTCTGAGAAAATGTTTGTTGATTCTTTCCAAAACCGGTTTTCCATACTCTTTAAGAGACAAAACATTTCATTTTGCAGCTTCACAATATAGGACTGATTTGCGACAACGCCTTCCAGCATTTTCGTCATATCTTCCATGGTGATTGGATCTCGAGCATTTATGATTTTGGAAGAGTTTGGCTGACCCGGGTATATCATAAAAGGGAAAGTTGAAATTGGTGATTAAAGTGAATTTTGGTCATTAGATCTAAGATCTACCTTCTTGAAATTGAGATGAAATCGAAAATTGATCTTGCAACCGAGAGATTAATCTCCCACTGGGGTCGCCATTTGTTTTGGGGTAAAAATCGATTCTGCTGGTTTTGGTAAATTTGGGTGTGCCGCCGAGAAAAGAATCTAAACCCTAAACAAATGCACTCCACATGAGTACTTTAGATTTAAGAGATCAATATGTACAAATCTGCCTTAAACCAAGAAATGGTCATTCCAGACTTGCTTCGGTCACAAAGTAAAGGAGAAGGGTGGATCTTAGGGAGGGAAGCGAAGAAGTTGTTGAGATCAAAATATTGAATTTTGAGGGTGTGGTTGTTTTATGACTTGTATCAGAATTTGGAACTGGCTTGCGTAATGTAAGCTATCAGTCCTTGGTTTTTTTCTGGATACTTGCGTTGTTGTTAACCCAAACTCTCTTGATGGTCGAAATAGGTTGAAAACCTATTTATACAAGTCATTGAGCACCCCTGATCTCGTAGGAAGTGGAGATAGTTAAGTAGTGGAGAAGTGGGGTTGTGTAGAAGCGGTTTCATGTTCCCTTGGTGAGGGGAAACTGGTCAGCCTTACAATTCTCTTACTGCTATTTAACCGTCTGCTCTTTCCTGACACTTTCTTGTAATGGGCACGTTGCACGCCGCACGCTGTAAAACGCCAGACCAATACCTTGATGAGTATCCCCCAGTTTTGTGACATGTTTGATATCTCGAGTGTTTCGTGGAAAAATATGCAATAAGTTGCTAAGTGGGTCTAATGTACAAGAGCTATTTATTCTAATCAATTGCACGCAAGCTAGGCGGCAGAATGGCATAGTAGCGCCTGCATAGTGGCACAATCGCATAGTGGCACAATGGCGTAGTGGCGCCTGCATAATGGCACAATAGCATAGTGGCACAATGACATATTTGGCGCCTTCATAATGACACAACGGCATATTGGCGCCTGTGGCTAAGTGGCAAGGCGTCACCTGCCAATGGCGTAGCGGCAAAGTGGCGCATGCTATATCTTGGCATATTTGTGTTAGATCCAAATATGGCTCAATGATATTAACTCTAGTTTCCACATCAAACTTAATGCCCTGGGTGGCATTATTTGGCATGGTTAGCGTAGCGACCCTATCCAAATTAGGGTTTGGCATGCCAAAAACCTAATTAGCACGTGTGGCATGTGGCCGCGACACGGTGACGTTTTTTGTGCGGATAGTGCCATGGTTGCGTCAAAGGAATTATGGCAGGGCCATAATTTGGGAACGACCATATGCGCAAGGACAGCCATGGGTGGCCATATCATGGCGCCATTTTTAGGGTTTTCTGAGTCCTACATGGCTTGTGGCATGTTGTAGGGACGAAGCGGCATAATTTAGGCAAGGACTAGGAATTAGGGTTTCGACTAATGCCACTAGAACAAGTGTCATATTCTGATCAGAATACCCTAATTGGGATTTGTTATGGCGTTAGCCGTGAACGAAAAACGGGTTAGCACGCAGCTACGCTGTTATGGCACGTCGGCATGTTGTTGTCGCGGGATGGCATGGCCTGCCATTTGGCACGCTGGAGAAATTTGGAAAGTTGGCTAGAAAATCGTCATGGCGCCTGCGGTAATCACTAGGAACGGTTTGGAGCAGCGGTGTTGGCACGTTGCTTGCGGTGGCTGGTGATGCCTATTTGGGCGCGTTAGGAGCGGCTAAGCTTAATAAATCAAGTGGAGACTGGCTTGGGCCGTCTAGATTAGGTTCCTAATAGAATTAGGCGCATCGACCAACCAACTTCCAACTTTATTAAAAAGTGTGTGTGGCGAGTTTTGAGCGATCTGATTGGTCGATGTCAAAAAGAGGGGGGATGGTAAGCAACATGGGGCCGGCCTCATTCCAAATACGTGTGGCGCATTTATCGCGACCTGATTGGTCAATGGGAAAGAGGTCCGGCAAGAAATATGGGGTCGGACTCATTCCAAATGCGTGTGGCGCATTTAGAGCGACCTGATTGGTCGATGGAAAAGAGGGCCGGCAAGCAATGTGGGGTCGGCCTCATTCTAAATGTGTGTGGATCATTTAGAGCAACCTGATTTCTCGATGGGAAAGAGGGTCGGCAAGGGAGACATGGAGCATTGCCAACGGCCACAAGCGGCGCCTATTGGAGCGGATATGACCGGTTATGCGGTGTGGCCGCGCCTCCTTTTTCATTGTTCCTATTTGCCACAGTTCCTCTTTTTTTTCTTGTTTTCTAGTAAGAATCTGCTCATACTAGCTCCATGGCGGATCGGTTTCCTAGCTTACCTAGGTTTGGCCTCGACCAATAGGGTTCGAGATATTTGCACAAGGCGCAAAAAACCTAATGTTTGCAAATTAATTAGGCCGAAAAATTTGAATCTTGTGAGTTATCACAAAATTGAACAACTTTAACAAATTGTGTGTGTTGACACAAAATTCTTTTATTCTCAGAGAGCAGTTAGCGCGTCTTTTGATTGAGCATTTTCATGCAAACCTTAACTTTGATACTTCGGGAAATTCGTACTACTCAGCTGCGAGTGAACACTAATTGTCATGTCATACCAATACTAAGGGTTCAGCTGGGGAACATAGCATAGGAAAATACTTAATAAACCATACACTAATGAGTAATGTATGCGAGAGTTTACAGAATGTTCGGGATTGTTGCTACATCCACCATTCTGAATAAATATACTGAGTTGCTCAATACATGTATGAGTAGAGAGGCTCGGGCGCTCATTACTTTTAAATGGCTCAGTCCCTTTGCATACGACGCATTAAATACAGGGTTTTACAATTTTATCCCTGAACTAAAAACCACCATCAACAGTCTCATATCCTAGTAACTTTCTAGCTAACCTATACGAAGTTGACTCTAGTAAATAATCAAGCGACTCTTTAAATGATTTTTGATTCACTAAAATATGACAACCAAACTTGGCATACCAACGCTTGGTGGGTTCAACAGAGCTATGCTCTAACAGTTTGGTTAAGTCCTAACATATTATCAAGTATCATACTTCGTGGTTGTATTGTCTCGATCTTGTATCCTTAGTCAATCACACAAGTTATCTTGTTGTCGTATTGTCTCGATCTCGTATCCATAGACGATCACACGAAATGTAAACCAATTCGTTGCATTGTCTCGACTATGTTCATAAAGAATCACTTTCGGTAGAGGACTTATAGGTGGATAAATAAACGATTGTAGTGTATTTGGGTACCCTCGTCTTTTCAGTTCCCATCCAGGAATAAAAACTGGTTAATAATCAGTCCAGGCATGTCCTTGAATCTATTTACTGATTGTGAAGCTCAATAACATCTTGACGACTATCACCAACCTATCATTTACATCCAACATATATAAATCATTAACATGTTAAAGGAAAAACGCAACAAAGAGGTGTAAACAACGTTAGGGTAAAAAATAACTCGTAAAGAACTGTTTGATATTCTCCAAATCAAATTCAAAATATAGTTCAATATTTGACAATAACAAAAACATCATCTTTTTTTACGGGCACATTTACTCTTTGTTATATACACTTCTTACTTGTTTTTGGTCAAAAGATGAATTTCATAGCTGTAGTTAACTTAGCAACATGATTAACTTCATTTCATATGTTTCATAATTATTTTCTTGCTTTCTATTCTCAATAATTCAGTGGTATACTCTGTGCTCCATCATTTGGGTTGGGATACTCTGTGCTCCCCTAAATCTGAAGGTGGTTTGGGCTTCAGAAAAGTTGAGCTAAATAATCTTGCCATGTTAGCTAGGAATGCTTGGAAAATTATTGAAAACCTTGATTGCCTGTTGGCTAAGATTTTAAAAGATTGATATTTTCCTGGGACTGATTTTCTGAATGCCAATGTCCTGATAAATGCTCTTGGACCTGGAAATGCCTTCATGCTATAAAGGAGTTGATTAAACCCTTTGTTTCCTGAATTGTTGGGGATGGAAAGTTTATCGAACCCTGGTGTGATAAATGGATTCCAAATTTGGGTTCTGCTACTCCCAACCCTCTCACCCCTCAGGACCCTAGCATAAAAGTTGATTACTTCATTGATAACCATACTAGAACATGGAATTTTTCTAGACTCTCTACCCACTTTGATGATTCTTCTGTTAAGAATATCGTCACTATTCCCTTAAGCCAGCATTGCACTCCTGACAAGAGGGCTTGGGACCTATCGAAGAATAGTAAATTTTCTTCAAAATCCGCTTACTTGGGCCTCAGAGGCATTAATCCCTGTCCATGTAAGACTCTTTGGTTACATATCTGGAAGATTAGAGTTCCTCACAGAATTCAACTCTTCCTTTGGAAAGCTGCTAAAAATGCTCTTCCAGCTAGAACTGTCCTTCATACCAGAATGCCCATGCATTCTGTTGAATGTGCCAGATGCAAGGATCCTCATGAAAACATTATGCATACTTTGGTTCTGTGTCCTTTTGCTTCTAAGGTTTGGTTCTTGTCAAGTTTTTTCATAAACACTTCTTTCTTTACTCAAAAAACTTTTCAGCAGTGGCTTACTTTCTGGCTTCTGGAGCAAAACTATAGATGGCCTGATGATGCTCAACAACTCTTTGTTGCTATCCTGTGGTCCCTCTGGACCAGTAGAAATAACTTGGTCTTTCAAAATGTATCTGAAGATCATAAGTCTGTCATAGAAAGAGCTAGGGCAATGCTCCTTACTAGGAAAAATACTTCTGTTGCTACCCTTTCAAATCCCATAGCTCTAAATCACAAATGGATGCCCCATTTGGTTGGTTGGATCAAATGTAACACTGGTGGAGATTTTGATGACATCTCTGGAGATAATGGTGCAGGATATGTGATGAGAAATTCTACTAGAAAAGCCTCTTTCTGTGCTTCCATGGTTTTTGAAGTTTCGTCTACAGAAGAAGCTGAAGCCAGAGCCATCTGGGGAGTTCTCAAGAAAGCAGTGGAACAGAAGATGACCCATATCATCATTGAAAGTGATGCTAAGAAGCTGGTGGAACAATTCTCTTTGGGTTCTTTTGATGGTGATTCTAGGACGGATGCCATATTTAAAGACATTCAGTTATTTGCCTCTAATTTAATAGCTTGTATCTTTAGTTTTCAACCTAGAATCTGTAATACCTTTGCTCATGAGTTAGCTCAATGGGCTAAACGTAAGAAAACTTCTATGTATTGGTCTATGCCTCCTACTTGGCTAGCTCCAGCAGTTGAGGGAGACTATTAGCCTTGTTCAAAGCCTTTGCTTAAAAAAAAAATAATAATAATTCAGTGGTAAAACAAACAACTTGTTTTATTCAATATCCATGTCGGGTAAAGAATGACAAAAAGTAGTCAAGACATTTTTTTCTTTTAAATCAAAAAACTCAGTTGTTTCTATTTTTGTTGTTCCTGAAGAAAGTATATTTAATTGACAGGAGTGTAAAAAAGGAAAGCAACCCTTTATTATATACTCTCTCCGTCTCCTATATATAGGCAGAAAAGTGGAATTATCTTAGAATAAGAAAAATTTTGGTTTTTATAAATTTTTCTAATGTTCCCTGATTTACCCTCATCAATTCCAATACATTTATCTAGGAAATATGAAAAATTTCAATTTATTAAGAGTTTTTATCCCACTAAAATATTGAAAAGTGGAATTGTTCTTGAGAATTACTAAAAGCAATAACTAAGTTTGTTAACATCATGCTCTTTAATAAGGGTAAATATGGAAGAAATCACATTGGAATTGTTTTTATGCCTATCTATAAGGACTAAAGAATTTTACTTCTCCGCCTTTATATTGGAGACGGAGGGAGTATATATAAAGTAGAAATTCGATATATTAGCCCGTAATAAATTAATAATTTTGTTAAAACAATAAAATTCTCTAGTCCAAATTAAGTTGCAGAATCTCAATTTTTACTCGATAAATTAATAATTTCGTTAAAATAATAACTTTCTTTAGCCCTATATTATTAATTTATGAAAGCTTTACTATATGCTCACTTAAGAAATAAAGAAGATTATCGACATTTTTATGAGCCGCAAAACAATATGCCTTTTCCTTTTCTTATATTCGGATAATTGGACTCTTTTATGCTCATTTCATAAGTAAAGAAAACTATCTATAGAGCCAAAAAGTACTACGCTTTTTCCTTTTTATATTATATGATTTTCTTTTTATTTCCTTCATTTCATTTTAGATGATGTTTTAGGATTAATTTCTTGTTCCACAATACTTGAAAGTTTTTATATTTTTCCACAAAACTACCAACAATATTTTTATATTTTTTCTTTGAATTATAAGTTTGTTTTTAAATGCATTAATGACAATTAATGTTTGAAGACTTTTTTTAAGGTGATAGATGAAATTTTTTCATATCTCTCTCCATTTCTTAATCTGCGTAAAATTTCCTAAACCATAATCTAAAGTGGAAAGGAGAGAATATTTTTTAGGCATGGATATATTAGGACTAGGTATCACCCCGACCTACGGCCGGGGCTCAACCTTTTAGTGAATTTTCCTAGTAAACATAAAATAAAATACGGCTTAGTAACACATCCTAAACGAAAATCAACTTATACATAGGAAACGATGATTCATTTCCATTTTACCCGCAGGAGGACTCCCCGGAATTGTCTTTGCAATTATGGGGCTAAACAATACCTTGAATGAATCATTCCGCGAATTCTATTGCACATCGAGAGTCTTGAAAGATTTATTAACTTATTCTGTTTTGGGTGGCTGTATCCTCGTTACTTTGTAAATTGCTTTTCTTCTTAATATATTTTATTTACCGATAAAAAAGATATATTTATTAACTTACCGATCCATAATATATACCAATTCAGAAGGTCTCATCGGCCACGCTAAAACATATATTAACCCAAAAGAAAAGAAAATGTTATTTGAAAAAGAAAACATGTAGCTAATCAAATAAATAAAAAAATACTACTCAAAAATAATCAAGGGAAAGCCTTCCATCTATCCTAAGACGAAAATAGAACTTCTTTGCACACGGCATTTTTGAAGAGAAAACTCCAATACATGCATAATGCCCTGTAACTTTACTTCCAGTGGCGGCATACATTTGTAGGCGGCAAAGAAACTGTATGAAATTCAATATAATCGTATTTGAGTTGGAGCATCGGCAACTTCATTTTCATCCCTAACCAATTCTTTTTATGGTTTAATAACTAAAGCAAAAATTTTAAGAGAACAATCAACGATTTCTCAAAATAAAACAATGCTTACCTATATAGCCATCAAAGATTGGAATACCGGCAGACTCTATCTTTGTGAAGGTGACTATATCTTTGTAAATGAAGTATGTTGACAATTTCGTAGTAGGTGACCGGTGGTTGCCCTGTTTGGTAGATTAACCAGACACGTTTACGGAATGTTGTCCTGTTTAGAAAACCAGAATACAATAAGTGAAGAATAAATTGTAACACTATTATCAATGAATTCTTATAACCCTAAAGTTTCTTCCGCACAGTTCCTACTAGGGATGCACAGCGGGTAGGGTGTAGGATATGGCCCATTTCAACACCCTATCCGCTGAATGGCGGGTAAGAAATTTTTTACCCGCCACCCTATCCGCCATTAAACGGGTAAGATCCTATCTGACCCATTTAATAGCGGGTCGGGTAGGATAGGGTGGCAGGTATATCCGTTTCTTTTTTTTTTTTACTATATTGTTGACTTTCTGGTTACTAGTTTACTACCTTGATTGTATACGAAAAATGCTTCCAAAAAAACAAAAACAAAAACAAAAAGTAAAAAATCTTGAAACAACAAACAAGAGTCAACATATCTAAATATGTACCTAATGGTAGCCGATCTAACTAGGAAAAAATGAACAAACAAGAATATCCTGCTAGGCACAAAACCATTTGTAGTCTCAAGAAACAAGAGTTCTATTCTTTTAAAATCAACGATGAATCCCAGCATAATTCCATGTTCTTCATATCATCAACAAAAGCTCTTCCTACGACCTTCAATCATCATCTACTATGATGGAATAAGCACTAAGTTCACCAAATAAATCTGCATAACATATCAACAATGCGGAATCATGAGAAGAGATATAACTACAAATAGTTATAACAGATCAGCTGTATCAAAAATAAGTGGAATCAGTTGGTCATGTATCAGATCCCAATAAGTCAAGCTTCAATGTATATATACGACTGTTGAAAATGTAAAGTAACAACCGATCAGGTAGATAATTTCTGCAAACGTTTCAATGACAGTAACCTAGCGTGCATCTGAGTATGAACTTCTAAGCTGTTATATTTGGTGTCATGACTCATAGATGTATGATGTATCCATACTTGGTGTTCTGGATTTACCCTATTCAGCGGCAACAGTCTAATGCAGTGGGATACCTCTAATCACTCTGAACTCAGGCAATCAACTGTATGTTTCAAGATATCACTATGCATTTATAGTTCTATACGTCTAATGTATCCACTATCTCTGTAGCTTAACCACTATTGAGAATATCAATGCACTTAGGTAGGTAGCATAAGTACAGTGTATTTGCATACAATTAATGAGCAGGGAAAGTTGGTAGTGTAGCTAGTACTTAGTAGTATAATGAGTTAGAAGGATCCATGCAAAATTTAATATAAGCAAGTTCCATACCCGACTCTAAGACGCCATCCTCCTTCTCTTCAGCTCCAAGTGTAGATGGATCCATATCAATCGGTGTCCTCAACCAGTTCTGTAGGAGAATCAATGCTTCCACAGTTCGGGTCTTAAAGAACTTCGGAAATGACCAAGTATTCGCTTTCCAGTACTGAAAGCGGATTCACTTGCAACTGAAGAGACGGGAATAACAAGTATGTCTCTTGCTATAAGTGACAGAATATCAAATCTTGCAGCATTGCTTTTCCACCAAGTCAATATATCAAACTTTGAACCTTCTTT
This sequence comes from Papaver somniferum, assembly GCF_003573695.1. Taxonomy (NCBI): domain Eukaryota; kingdom Viridiplantae; phylum Streptophyta; class Magnoliopsida; order Ranunculales; family Papaveraceae; genus Papaver; species Papaver somniferum. Next base: position 4,598,368 of record NW_020622934.1, read on the forward strand.
CTTGTCTTTTGTTGGTGAGTAAATCTGCTCCGATAAGTATCTTTCCACCTCGGATTTGTCAAAATCCTCCATTGTAGACAACTGGGTTTTACGTTCTTCTCTATGGTCCTTATATCTTCTCTTTCTATGTAACGTAGAACTAGAACTAGAGATCGCTTGACTAGGACTACCACCAATTTCACCTACAGATTCTGACGAGGCTAACACACTTCCTACAACTGCATATTCTGCCTTATAAGCTGTAAATAATTCATTAAAATCCTCTTTCACTTTATCTAACCAATTTTTTACCAATCTTTGTTTCATCCAAGGAATATCATGCATAATCAAGTCTTCTAGTATTACTTGCAGTCCACGTTCTTTTTCTCTTGGATCAAGAAGCACCGCAATAAAAAATAAAGGATTCATGTTCTTATACTCACCCCAATACTTGTCGTATTTAAGAAACATCTTCTCACCCATATGGCTTAAGTGAGGATCATAATGAGCTTTTTTCCATTCATTTAACTCTCCACGTACATCACAAATTTCCTCCAAAAATGTATGCGAAGTGACATACGTAGAACCATAAATCTCTACAGTGGCTTCAAAAAATACCTGTAGAAACAGTTCTAATTGTTATCTAAGTAAGCATCAAAAGTTGTCTAGAAAATGTGCAAAAAAAACATAAACACAGACGAGGAAAGAAATGATAAATAACTCTGGTTCTGAATTTCGAGTTGTCTTGTTAACTCGGAAGCATCAAAAAAAAATTCTAATTTATTCAAATTTCGTTCAATACCAGTTCTATGCTTTGGATCATACATCATGGAAGTAGAACAAAGAGACAACTTAGACAAGATGGGTTTTTCACGTATACCAAATACCGATTATTCAACCATATTTTTGGAAAAAATATAATAAGTTCACAGTATAATAAGAAAACGAGGAAGTCATGAATCACACCCCATATATTCCTGCTATCTGCGATATTGTGGGCATATGGGCAGTGAATAAAGAATTATAGCCCCAAATGATATGTCTCTCAACTAGTGTCTACAACATATATATTCATTGATCATATACCAGAAATGTGGTTCTATTGGGCATCAATCCATTATGTTGGAACAGTCACATCAATGACAAGAGATTAAAAAGTTCAAAATTCAAAATATGTTTCAAATGAAATTAAAAATTGAAGCAGCAAATAAGGTTTCGTTCTAAATGTATGTTCTCACATTCTAATTTAACATAGTCATAAAGGATAACACAAGTTTCTCGATTTTTCGAGATAGTGAGTTTAGAAGTTTAGAAGTTGTTCTAAGGTGACTTCTGTCATACTCGATTTTTACAAGTATGCTCTTGACTACTGAGAACCAACTGATTTTCCCAAGTTTAAAGAGAATGAGACTTAACATACCTGTAGAAACTGAACTAGGACTCGAGCATTAGCCCAGTCATACTTTTCAGGAGCATGCACGCGAGGCTTTTTCTTCTTGGCTTTTCTTCGACCAGATAAGGGTTCTTCAGGAGCATCAGAATCAGAAGAACTGGATTCTAATTTATCGGGAATATCTGTACTGTCAATATCATCAACATTATCACCCATTACTGGTTCATCGGGAATATCGAAGATAAATCTCTCACGAAATGATTTATCTGACCGTCCTAGCCTTATAAAGACCTTTTCATATTTTTCCGCTGCATCCAACATCAAGTAAATAGAGTTCCATCTTGTTTTCACATCTAACACTAATCCCTTTTTGTATTCCATTCTTTCAAGAAATAAGGCATCTAAAAACTTCTTCATTCTAGCAGGAGGTCGTGACGTATTTAACCACTGACCTGATTCTACGCACTGAAGTATGATACTTCTTCAATCCATCCTTAACAACTAAAGCTAATACGTGGGCAACACACCTGACATGTAAATGTTTACCTCCAACAATTGACGATCCCCAACTTACAACTTTCTCTGTGACATATTCAATTGTTTTTTTATTTGCAGTTGCATTATCAAGAGTAATGGTGAACACTCTCTCCAGTCCCCACTCTATCAAACATTTCTCCAATGCTCTTCCAATGTGCTCACCTCCATGACTAGTGATTAAACAAAAACATATGATTCTTTTGTGTAACTTCCAGTGGTCATCGATAAAGTGAGCAGTAACTACCATGTAGTTGTAGTTCTGAATGGATGTCCAAGTATCGGTTGTGAGACAAACTATGACCTTGTTCATCTTGAAATAATTCACCAAATTAGCCTTTTCACTCACAAACAGTCTGCAGATATCACGATAGACGGTCATCCGCGATGGAAGTTTGAACCTCGGCTCAAGATATCTACAAAATGCTATAAATCCTTCTCATTCAACCATTCGGAAAGACTGTTCATCTGTGATAATGAACTTTACTAAGGCTCTCCTAGATGCATCTTGACAGAACGTAACCCCAACCGTTTGCTACTCATCTCTCATATTGCTAGGCTGACCGAGAGAGTGTTGTTCCAACTGCGCAGATTCTAATGTATCCAAATACTTTTGACACTTAGGCAAATGATAGTTCAAATTTGATGTTCCATACTTCTTACCACCAGCCTTATATTTACCACCTTCACAGTAGTTACACTCCCCCCATGTAATAGCAGCTTCATCAACACTCTTTTTGAAATGCCCCATACCCAAGATGTCCTCTTACGCTTCATACTTTCTCTGACCTCAGGTTGAGAAGATGGTGGAGGTGGAGGTGGCGGAGATGCAACAACACTGACCTTTCGTTGTACAGATTGAGATGCAGCTTGAGAGGGAATAGGAGGTCTCATTGACATCACTTCTGTAATCTCAACCATGTTTCCTCACACTAAGCCTGCACAAACTAAACCATGTTTACTGACTTTTCCTGATGTGAAGACTAGTCTCAAAAGAAATTCAATGACATCAATATTACAATACAATAACTAAAAGCCAACCAGTTGCTATATCCGAGACAACCAATTTTTCAAAACAAAATCAATAACAAAACACAAAGCTCTGGTTCAAGGAAAATAAAGAAAGCTGACAACAAATTTGTTTGCTTTTATGACATTGTTTATACATAATATAATCAGATGGTTGATGATTGACAACCACAGCACCAATCTAGTATGAACCTAAATTTTTCGATGTAATATATATGACCTATGGTTATGACCATATATTGACAATAGCTCACTCCCAAATGCTACTGAGCATAGCATATCAATTTCTAGGGTGAAACAGTATTGAGCTGCCTCAAATGCCTCAGCACCTAACAATAGAACTGCCAAGAGACTACGACAACAGATCTAGAGACAAGTAGCAGTGTATATCACAGAAATCCATGCAGATTCATTCTCTTGAGAATCCAACAAAGGAAAAGTTCTAAACTAAAGGACAAGTTCTAAACTAAACCATGCATAATAACATTCGAAACATTAAAAGCAGATGAGAATTAACACAATCAAGTATCAGCAGATAAGGGTACCCAACAAGCTGAAAGTTCAGCCTACATCATAGCTTAACTTCCTAACAACATAATGAGCAACCCCACATAAAAATTACTTCAACTACACAAAACCCTCCTAGTATTTGGGTAAAAAATTGGAAAAAGAAATATGGGTTTAGTGAATTTTCACCTGAAAATTAGTTTGGATTTCAAATCAAGAATTTGCACACTCAGATTCCTCGTATTTTGCAACAAATTCATATCAAACAATGTACATCAATAATCTCAATTAAGATTAGGTATGATTGGAATTATGTCTAATCAATCATATATTGGAACTGTCCTAATCAATTAAGATTACCTAATATCGTATCCTACAACATGCATGAAATCGTAAAACCCTATGATTTTTTCAATCAATTTTAACACAAAAAAATAAAATGAAACAAAATCAACTTTGAAGTTAGATCTTACCTTGAATCAACCGAGTGGAGGGTTCTCAACGAGATCCGTTAACAGCTTTGAATTTGATATGTAACTTGAGAGGTGTGAGAGGTACTGGTAAATCAGATAAAGAAGGGTTTTATGCTTCTGTGTTATAGCTTCACAAGAATCATCCTCAAACCCTAGCTATTAATCTCAAAGCCATTGATGATTTCGGGTATTTCAAAGATTTACCTGAGATTCTATTGAAAAAGAACTGGGTGGAAGAAATGGTTGAAGGTGAAAACGAGAAATGATAATTTTCTGGTTAGATTTAGATCGATTTGACAAAAGAAATGGAGTTAACATTTTACCCCTTGTTTGTTTTAAAATAACGGTACATTGGACACGAGACAGAAGAAAAGACAGGGATTATTTGGTCTTTTACATATATTAGGCGGGTAAGCGGGTAGGATAGGATAATTTCGGGTTTTATCCGTCACCCTACCCATTTGACGACGGATAAGATAAATTTTAACCGTCACCCTATCCGTCAATATCGGATAGAATAAGATACGGATAAAAATTGTGATGGATAGAATATGTGCACCCCTAGTTCCTACTAAAAGTTTCCCCAGTGATAGAGCAATGATCTGGCGCCAATTTTCTTACACTAGCTACATAAGGGCGCACCACTTGGAATAGCTGGACCTATTCTAAAATTGGGATATTCCCTGTTTATAAAACAATATAATTATTCAGAGTGGAGGTAAATTTAACCTACAACTTTAAATTAATTACTAAGGGACAATTAATTATTAACTACTCCATCTGAAGGTCCATCCCTCACTGACCGTGCTCTTCTAACTACAGTGTATTAATACCCAAAATGTCGTCTTTCTAGGTATCGCCTGTAGCATACTCCCTCCGTTCCATTGTTAACTGACGTAGTTCAAATTTGCACAATTTTTAAGGCTACCAATGGAAAAGAATATTTTTAAACATATTTTATAATTATACCTTTATAGATAATAATTAGTGAAATTTTGAAATGATTTATTTATCAAACTACACTATTGATGTTCGCAAACTTTATACCATTGAAAAGCATTTTAAAACACCTACGTAACAAATATAAATATGCCTATCAAATTATGCATATTTCATATATTTCTTATAATCAATTAAAAGAATAATTTAAGAAATATCTCCTTGTTTAGTGATATAGGTCACTTAACAATGTGACAAAATCCAAAAATTAATAGGGCGGCCGAGGGAGTATTGAATTTGAATTAGGAAGACACACAAATGGTTTGGGCATAATAAAATTGGGAAACTGCTTTCTTATCCAGGAAACATAACAAAATTTTGGCATAAGGATATTTTGGGACTTAATGGGAAATCGAGGTTTAGTGGTTAGGCAAGGTTAGCTGCTTAGTGATCAGGCAAGGTTTATCTTTGTCCCGGGTAGCGATATAATCCATACCGTCCAAATTAAATAGCGGATGTCGGTCGCTAAAATTATCATAAACTAATACACCTATGAGTAGGTTCCAAAATGGGATATACCTGTGCATTAGTACCCATGGGCATGGCAGGAGTACGAACATCTGTGCAAACCACTATGAGACCGCGAATGTCCACCAGCATACTTAATTACTTATCTACAAATAATATTACTCAAAAATACTACCGAACTAACGAAGACTCGTTCTTAATGATCAGCGCCCAAAGTTCTCCAGCAACCCAAACCATCACAAAACACTTGAAAACTTCTTGTAAACAACAAGCACGCCTAGGATACATTACTCGATAAACTCACTCAGGATGCATTGCCCTTTTATATTCTTCTCTCTACTCTACATAATTAACTCTTATATTCAATGATCTTACTATGAATAAAAGGACCCTTGTATTTGTTCGAGAAGTTCTTGCTGTTGAGAGCTGATAAGGGTTCTTGAATGATTACGATGGATTGAGTTGGATGTGTTTTGAGAAACAGCCTAGCTACCTTTTCTAATCCCATATACACTCAAACGCTTTTTAATTTCCACAATTCTTCGCCAAAAACCCGTGACTTATAAGGGTTGATACCAGCTCTAATAAGGGCTGATACCAGTCCATATAGGACAAAAAAATCCAGGCGATCCTGACCATTGGATTGATGGATTGGTATCAGTCCTTAGTAGAGCTGATATCAGCCCCTACTAGGCGATCAAAAACCAACAAAAAGAGTTATTTTTCTTCACTTATTTATCTCGTTAAAGTTTAATTAAAGATCCCGATAATGATTAATGATTGGAGGACTTCGATGGTGGCCAACAATTCTAAAGACCCCTAAGAACTAAGCCGTATATTGGTTTAGTAGTTAGTTTAGGTTCTTCTTTTGCCCGGCCGCACGTAATCTCTAACGTCAAAAAAATAATAAGATGCTTAAAATCAACGTTCACCTTTGACTCAAAATCAAATCCCCAATAGTCAATCGAGATCGTAGGATGACCGAAATCAATGGTCTTAATTGACTCATAGACAGACAATCTTCTTCCTTATAATATAGATTCTTGATGCTGTATGTGTTGGTCTTATGGAAACTCATTTTGATTACAAAGGAAGGCATTTAAATAGGTTTCACCAATTTACGCCCCATACTTTTCCTATTTACCACACACATTAATTGCCACCCCTAATTATCCTATTTACCACCCAAATATATTCTAAATTATCCTAAATACTACCCTCATATATTTTGACTTATATTTTTACGCCCTAAATTCTTTTTTCCACCTCCAACATTTAAAAACCCTAGAAACCATGTTCCTCCAGGCAGCACTCCTTTATTTTCCTCAAGTTTCTGATCTTCAACTTGTTAACACAGTGACGAACAAAATAAACTTGAATACGCCAATTTATGAACCACTATGACTGTTTAGGACAGTTTTATCATTGACGACTACAAAGTGATTTATACAGTGACGAGAAACTCAAGGAAATTAGTAATCTGGACTGTTCACGACAATAACTTTTCTTAATCCTTTTGTTCTATATTGGATTGTTCACTTGAATTAATTGCTATAAATTTTGTGGTTTTCTGGACGACTATGGACAGTAGTATTCTGGCACCATGACTGGTTTTCCACTTAAAAGTTTTGAAATTTATTTCGTCAAGATCACTTCATAGTTTATTCACACACCAAGTTTTATCCGCATATTAATACTTTTTCATAGATTTTCTTCCCAGTTTTTCAATAGTTCATGTGTTTCAACGAATTAAACAATAAAAACATAAGTAATTTTTTTTTGGTGTACTATGAAAACAAATTTTAGTTTAGGGTTTATATTTCTTAATGATTTGTTAATGAAGAAGGAGATCGTCGAAGAAGATAAATTGGTCAAAAAGAACTGGCAATAGTGATGGTCAAATTAATTTGACTTTTATAGGTGGTAAATAGGAAAAAATAGAATTGAAAAAAAAAATTATTTTAGAATTTTTGAAAGAGTGGCAAATAGAAAAAGCATAGGTGGCAAATAGGTAGAACCTTTAAATATATCATCAAAATTGTTAACTCTATGTATAAACCTTTTGCAAGTAATTCTAAAGCATAAATTTCTTACGAACGCTATTTTGTCCGTTAGTATTACTTCTTTGCGTTTTTTTCTGTACAGGCCTGTTAATTCATCTTATGCTTCCAATATAATCATTCTATTTTGGCTGGGGTGGTGTCATTTGTTGCGTCAAGGAATTGTATAATTCACTTCATCATCCATTAAATGCATTTCGAAGGCCATATATTGCAACTTCAGTTCGGTTTTCAGGTGCATACTTTAAAATTCTTATCTTGAATACCTTTTCTTGGACTTGATAAATATTCAGATTATTGAATCTGAGTGCAGGTTACTTTCCTCTTCCTGCAGTTGAGAGCAAATTGTAAACTCATCTAAATTTAAAGAAAGGAATCTGAAGAATGGTACTGAAGTTGCAGTACTATTCTACGTTTAACAACTTTCATAAACCCTAACTATACCTCACTTTCTAAACCCGTAAACCCTAGCCGTGTCCTACCACAATTTTCAAACCCATCTCCAACTCTTTGCAGCATTCACATCCTGTAAACTTGCATCAGCCTTCAAATTTCGTGTCTTCACAGACGCATCGACAGTGAACATCACCGATTGTTTTAACCATTTAAAGTTTATAAACGAGATTTATTCTTTTGGATGTTGAATCGTTTGAATTATGCAGGCGTATGCAACTCATTCTAAAATAAACAATGTAAATTCGAAGTTTATGTTTCACAATTCTTTGTTTTGATGACCAAATATTAAATCTGAATTTGTAATTACCTCTGAAAAGTCCTTCCATATTTCCATCTTGACTGCTAGACCGTAGTTTTATAGCTGAACTTTAGAGTAGACGTATTTTTCGTTGCAAGTTTTGGAGCTGGAAGCAACAGATATCGAAATTTAGCTGGAGAAAGTCGTTATTTGGCGGCATAGCTGCTAGTCAGTCGTCTGTTGCAAACAGGAGAGTGAATTATCTATTTTGCTAGGATTTGTGGGCACAGTAAGTCAGTACCTGAAAATTTTGTGCAAGCTGTTAAAGAACATGCTACAGGTAAAGATAAGAAAAATTTTAATCGCACTGAGCTTCGGAAATAAGACATTTGCTAGGATTTGTTGTGAGGAAAAGAGTTACGACACTAAAGATCCCCAAGTATATTAGGAGTGTTCCATATTAATCACGGATTTGTTGTGAAGAAAAGAGTTACGGCACTAAAGAGCTATAAGTATATTAGGAGTATTACATATTAATTATCGATATCAAAGGGCAGGGTGAACTGAGATCTTCCATCTACGTAACTGGATGACCTAAAAGGTAGTTGCAGTTGCTCAATCTGTTTGAAGGGGTATGTTTACTTGGGATAATAGTGTTGGCTAATAAAGCTAGAAATCCTCTATTAAAAACCCACATAAAAATCAGCCAGGAGCCATAGCCTTATCCAAGTAGAAGGTTGATCGATGCACATCTCATACATCCGGAGTTTACTATGCAAACCTGCTGCTACTTTTAAAAGACACGAATAATCTTAAACTTATTATTAGATAAAGTAATAATCAGTTAGCCAATATATACAAACAAATTCACAACTGTTGTTCCCATTGAATAATATGTGAACTAAGTTTTTTGTAGATGTAAATCAGGAAACATCTTTAATCTATTCGACTTCATGTTAGAATTAAACACCATATACATGTTGAGTGATGCATACCTCAGTGCAGAAACATCTCCAGAACATCTCCAGTCCATGCTAATTCATGTTATATGATGAATGAGTTATGAAATTTGTTATGGTGTAAAAGGGGGTACATTAATGAATTTTGGAGGTCTTCCAGCGTTAACATCTGGTCAAAAAGCCTGAAAACAATCAAATCAGGTGGCAGATGTAATAGATAAGAAAACAAAAGTAGCATTCAATCATAAAAAATCCAAGGTATGAAACAATAACTGAAAATAAGTTGTAAAAGCCTAGGATACATTCCTGAATGAGCTATAAAAACAAAACAAAAAAAGAATTTTCTTGTGTCAAAGAGCCATGCCTTAATGAGTTCTCAAAGTCTTTTGTTTCAACATGGAAAGTTGTCCAAACAACTCATAATTCATCGTCATATACGACTAATTAATACATGTCTAATCACATGAAAATTTTTGTGCCATCTGCGAGAATCGAACCCACAACTACATGGTTGTAAACCATGTGCTCTACCAATTGAGCTAAGACAGCAAATAGCACCATCTTAAAACCCTCAGATTCTTGACGAACCGGATACTTATTACCTTTTAGAAATTCTGGCTTGCCATCTATGCATATAAAGAAGAACCCGAACATTTCCGTATCTTAGAATCAAATTATCATTATGGGAAAGTTCCACCATTAATTGTAAAATTAGATGTTTTTCAGTTAGCTTCTATCTAAGAAGGAGAAGTTCCAACCATTAATGCAATTTCGCTACCTTAAAGTCTTCTCCTTTCAAGATGGCTTTGCATCAGGGGCCTTTTATAGTACACATGCATAGTAACCCAATAGAAATGGCCAAACACAATTAGAAGAGAGTCATGAATAAGTTTTGATTTATGTACCTATAAAGCATTTAAAGTTCAATATTTAAAAGCACATTATAAAATCAAGTAGAATTAAGCTGTCCTAGATAGAGTCTGACCACGATAAGATATTTAAAACCGAAGTTTCAAGTTATCAGTAGCATTCGCTTAAAGTTCAGCATATCCAATGGATTCACCTCGACCAATCTTTCCCAAATAAAATATTGAAGAAAAACTGAGACCATCTGAAATTATGATTTATTATCCGAATAAATTTCAATCTTATCCCGTTCATACCATTATTATATCTAAGAAAAACATCAAAATATGCTTAACATAAGCAGGTACAGGGGAAAAAGGATTACCTAGAACTACCTTCAAAAGAGTAGAAACTTTATCCTCATTTTAGCTTGTAACTCAGATGAGCTATATATTACACAGTCTCACTGTAGCATTGGGCAAACACACTATTCTGCAGAAAATTTGACCACATTTTAAAAGGTATCAAATCATAATCCTAAACATCTATAGTTTGTGTTACTAACAATTGTTGAACTACAAATATGCAAAGCATGGGAAGAGTATGCATAAAGAAGTAAACAGTAATGTTTAAATTGTAGTAATGTTTACATACTTTAAGTGTAGCAGTGATAAACATTTAAATCATAGAAATGTTTTATTTTGAAAATCATAAGATATAACACTTCCATATGGTAGAACTGATCATCCCATGTGAACCCTATACCGAAATGTCAACCGAAAAATCAAAAACCCTAAACCCCAAATTACATATTCATTAATTATCAGGAACACCCTAGTCAAGCTACTTTAGTGAACCTACTTATAAGAATTACAATGAAACCGTTATGAAACTTACATGTCAATCACCAAATGGAATCATGACAGAGGAAACTGAGCATAGAATTTTATTTATGTGTGTTCACTGTTTCTCATAGTTCTTATTAATTAGGAATGTCCTTCTAGTAATTAACAATAACACACTAAGGTCTCTGCTTTGTAATTAGGAATGTCATTCTAGTAATTAATACAGCCTGATCCTGGAACATTATTAAGACAGTATCACACTATGGTCTCTGCTTCTATTAAGAAAATCCTATCATAAGAAAATCCTATCGCACCTTTCCATATAGCTATAGCATTCACATCAAATAAACCCTAGTTAAATTGGTTAAAATAAATTCGAATGATTTCAATAATTCTAGCACGGGCATCTGCTATACAAACATAGTCAAAATCAAATTTTATACAATTAATGAATTAATTGACGATTAGAAACACATCCATTAACAACATCGTTCTCAAAAATGGGTTCTGCGCGAGTCACTGTTGCGTTCTATGTCTCTCTGCTCTGGGTTTCAACGATTTGTTAGCAGAAACTCAAATTGGAAGACTGCTGAAGTAAAATTGAACATAAAATATTTATAAGGATGAGATCTTTTAAATCAATTTAACACCGAAATAAAAGGGGAAAGATTTGGTTGAAACTTCAATACCTGACAGATGATTTTCCTCTGTGCTTCTTCGTCCTGTGAATGAGTCTCCATTGTAGGGATGGCCATTGGCCCCACCCAAACCCATCCCCGTGGGTACCCGTCTCTATTGGGTAGGGTTTTATCCGTACAAATGGGGTTGGGTATGTGTAATATCCGAAATCAGTGAAGTGGGAATGGGGCGGGGATGGGATTCTAGGTCCCCGTCCCATACCCACCCCGTACCTTTCCATTTTAGGGTTTTATATTTTTAGTTTTAGGTATTTTAATCCTACGGTTCATATTAACGGAAACAAAGTATAAAAGAAAACGTAAAAATTTTATCTAATTTTTTATTTTATTCTTATCAATTTATCATCTACTACCGGCGGCAAGGAAGAGGGCGATCAGGTATACCAAAAAACTATGGATCTCTTCCATTGTATTGATTATATTATATTATTTAAGCTTTCTTTATTATATATATAACTAAGAAATTTATATTTTTAAAGGAAGAGAGATTTTTAATTAGACTAACGATTCCAATTGAATTAATCAGTTTTCCTAAGTATAAGAAACTGAAGCAGACGATGGGGGATCAATATGGAGGAAGATACTTGATAAGAAATAATTAAGAACTAAAATGAATGATACTCGTTTATAGACCAATTTTTTTTTCTTTGTTTGTTTTACGATGAATTTATGAGTTTGGGATTTTAGAACTCATTTTCTTAGACTATTATTATTATTGGTTGAACTTAAATATTGATTATTAAATTAACTCATCATATTTTAACTTAATGTTATGGGTAACCCATGGAAAACCTGCCATGTACGGGTATTTTCCGTACCCGCCTCATCCCAGATCAAGCGGGTAATGGGGAGGGTGTGGTTTTTTTTTTGAACGGGACAGTGACTGGGATACAAAATCCCCGCCCCATACCAGCTCCATGACCATCCCTATTCCATTGTTGAGAATTTGATCTTGGCTCCGGAGAGGAGAGGAGAGGAAAGGAGAGGGATCGAAATAAAAAAATAGGTTTAGGTATAAAGGAGAAGACTATTTGGGAATTAGATCTTACGGTTAGGAGCAACTCAGGATATCTGGACGTCCTATATCACCCCCGAGAAACACCCCACCATATTTCTGTTAACGTAATCGAACACTCCTGACCGTCCAAGCAAAAATCTCCATCCGGATGTTAGTGGCCACCGGATGATACTCCTTGGTAAATCCTGACCGTTCTATGACTTTTTGATCTCAAAGTCAAGTAGCACCCTTTTTATAACAGTGATACCTATACCTCTTCTCAATTGGAAAGTCAAGACAACAAAGTCTATGAACCTGATCGTATAGAATGAAAACTCTCAAAAATCAATATTCAAGATTGATTTAGTTGTATCCAAATAATTAAATTGGAATTCTGCCAAGTATGAAACTTGTTATCTATTTTTCAAGATACAAGTTCTACAAGAACGAGTTTCGTAATTGATCAATAACATGGACTTGTCTATTAGAATTGATTACATGGGAAAAATATCGTTTGGTCCTTTTTTAGGTGGGCCCGTGTCTGTTTAGTCCTTTGGTCAAACGCCTTTACTGTTTGGTCCATAATTATTTAAAAATATTTAAATGGACAAAAATACCCTACGAGTTCATATTCACCAACAACATCTTCATCACAAATCTTCGTCGTCTTCATCATCTTCATCGTCTCCACCATCTTCAACAACACTAGTATCAAGAAAATCAAGAAAAAAAACTCGTTTTCATCGTCTTTATCAAACAGATGCAGCAGCAGATTAAAATCAAGAAAAAGACTTGTTTTCATCATCGTCGTTTTCATCAACTCGTGTTGTTTCTTTATCAAACAGATTTGTTTCATCGTCGTCTTCATCAACTCGTGTTGTTTCTTTATCAAACAAATTTGTTTCATCGTCGTCTTTATCAAAACGGATACAGCATCAGATTAAAATCAAGAAAAAACTAGTTTACATCTTCAGCAACAGTAGCGACGAAGATGAACTTCAACAGTAGCAACATCACAAACCAGAGTTCATTCCTGAAAATGAACTCCGTCATCTTCATCTTCTTCATCATCTCCATCATCAGCAGCAACAACAGACGAAAAAACATCAAAATCTTCATCACAAACCAGAGTTCATTCCAGAAATGAACTCCGTCATATTCATCTTCTTTTATAGATCCGAAACTTACCCAAGCATGTGAAGATGATAAAGGTTCATCATCATCATAAATAGCAGCAGAATCTTCAACCTCACCGTCTTCATCATCAAAACAGAGCAAAACAGCAAAAAGAAAAAACGCAAAACCTTCATCGTATTCATCATCATCATCTTAATATTCATCATTAGCAGAGAAAAAAACAGAGAGAATAGAGAATCGTTCATCATCATCTTCATCTTCTTCATCACTAGCAGGAAGAAATATAAAAAAAAAGAAAAAAAAAAGAAGAGAAATTCTAGATCTGAAAATATAGGAGAGAGAAAGTAAATCTGAGAATGATTTCTTCTCTCTTACTTTTGACTATATATATGGTCCTTATCCAAAAGGGTATTTCTGCCTCTACAAGATGACATTTACATCATCCATGACATCACCCTATGACCAAACTATAATTGTTAGGACCAAACTATAATTTATATTACCAAATAGGACCAAACAGACAATTGACTAGACTCTCTCTAATATATTATTTGTAGGACCAATTGGTATTTCCTTGTGATTACATACTACTTATATTATTCCTATTATAAAGATAAATAAAATAATGCAAGAAAATAAAAATACACAAGGTACCAGAAGTTTTGTTAACAAGGAAACCGGAATTACATAAAAAACCCGGGGACCTCGTCCAGATTTGAATACCGAACTGTAATAAGCCGTTATAGACACTAACCTACTATCAGAGTTCAGACTGGAATGTAGTTGCGACCGAATTCATCCTCCAAGCAATTCAGATGTAGCCGTGTCCCTTACGACTCTTGATCCTCGCACGGATCTACGCAATAGATTCCCTTAGATGACTTCCTTTACAGCCTAAGAGTTGCGTCGGCCTAAGTGAAGACTTTTGACACCAATATGCCTCTAACAGATAAGCTTATTTGACTTTGCTTTAGATCAAACAAATAAAGGATTGAAAATCTGTTTGCAATAAACAAAGCTAGCAAACCTCAGAAATCCAGAACACTGTTAGAGCAATGCTCGGTTGAACCCATAAGTTTTGTTATCTCAATCTTGTTGTCACTAATAGATGGTCCAAACTATATCTTGATTTCTAGTATACTAAGTCAAGTCTCGGACTAGGTTAGAATTTGGCAGTTGAGTATCAGACATCACCCTCGAAGATTGAAGATCGACGAAGACAATTGAAGAACTTCTTTATCAGGTATATGAAGACTGAACCATTTTATTTTACTTACTATCTTACCATTATGTCAGTTGAGACTATGTCATATAACTTTTATTAGATTCACAAAGAAAAAATTTCGAGTCAAGCTTGCCTTGTTAAAAATCTCGAAATATGATGTTCAATACAGGCAGGTCTACTTGCAACTGTATTAGGTTTTATCCATATAGGTTTGTAACACACCTCGAATTCTGGGACTAGATCCGGATTCCCCAAGCGTCACTATCGTAGGTCCAAAAAAAAATTCTTTTTAAAATAAAAACAATATAGAACTAAAATAGAATATTATTAAATAAATAAATAATATTTATAAAACAATTTAAATGGTTAGAATCAAAAGTTCAAGGAAAGAACACAACAACGATATTGAAATACTGATACTCAAATCCCCGTGCTAAATTATAAATTTCTTTTCTTTAGTTAATGTTTCTGCATACTCCGTAGAAAGATAGGAAAATGGGGTGAGAAACCACATCCCAGTAGGAAATTTCCAAAATGTAATGCAACGAAAAAACAAACCAAATGATGCATCAACATAATTAAGACAACAACACAGTCAATGCATCAAAAGCATAATTACACTCTGTCAATTTCCTACCTTTTCAGTTTGTATTCTTTAATCGAATACACTTCCAGTTTAAGTAATTAATTTCTTACATTGTTTCCAAACAATTGAACAAGCCTAAGGGCAGCAGATTTCAGCAGATGATCAAAGACTTATTTTTTCTAATAGTTATAGCCTTGCTAGAACTCTCTCAAACAATTATAAGACTTCATTACTCACTCAAACACTTATATATGTGCATCATGATTAAATTCTTAGATATTCAAATGAACATCAAATTGCTTTTAGTTCTTTGGCATACTTGCCAAACCCGAACAATCATTATACACGGTTTCAAAACTGGTCCATAGTGTATATTCTTCTGTTGTATTTTCAAGATTTAAGAAGTATTTGATTCCTAAGGTATCTTAGCTTGAATTCTAAGCAACCCATGGTCTTTGAAAACTATAAATAGAGATGCTCTTTCAACTAAGAAATTTAATTTCTGACACTCTATGTCTTAATTGATTCTAGAGTTGTCCTCTGAGAAACATAATTAGGTCTACGACTAAAAGACTTCACTTTTGGGATTCGTGAAGCCAGGTCTGACTATATTTACCTTGATATCCTGATCTTGCTTTTCTATTATCGAGTTTTTGATAATCTCTTTCAGGCAAGATAAATAGTTATCGCAAAGTTCTCTTCGTATCAGATTTTGTGATTCCTCAAGATAGATATCTAAAAACTGATGATAATTGATCTTTGATAAGCACGTAAGTGCAATACTTTTATAACCATATTTACACTAGTTAGTTCATGTGAGTTATCTACTATTATTGTTTTAAGTCATTTACAGGAATTATAAGTGAAATCCGTTCACCCGGATGATAACTAGCTTAGAAGCTAAATTGGCGCTTATGACTGGCGAAGCCAAAAGTGTCTTAATTAAAGCTTGTGGGATGGCAAGCCAATAACCCATGGGACACACCACCTTGCCATTTCATGGCCAAAGACATCAATTCACTAGGAGTCCAAATCTATTCATACTCCTCTAACGAGTGCATATTTCACATATTTTTCTGATTGGTTGATCATTTAACTGATGGCCCCATTACCCTCCATGTTTAGAATCACGACTCTCGTTATATAACTCCCTAAATTAAATCAAGGGTATATATTGAAATATGAAATATACACTCGTTAAGGAGTGTGCACGAATTCGCACTCATTCACTAGTGGCCAAGGAAAAGGATTAAGAGATGAGGGTGACGTGTCCATCTCCCCACCAAATCTCATTCTCTCTTACCAAAAATAGAAGAAAATCATCTTCTCCCCATTTCAAGAGTTGTTGTTCTATGGAGCGAGATTTAGTTTTCAAATAGAAATATTGATGGTGATTTAAGAACACATAGAGGGAAAGGGAGATGATGTTCTTGGTTACCATGGTATGGAATTAGGGTTTGTTAATATGGTCTGAAAATTGGGTTGGTTTAGAGTTTAATCTTGGAGAAGTTGCAGCTGGTAGAGAATGGAAGACGAATTTTGTTATCTCAAACTGGTGGTGACTGTATACAGATGTTGAGGTCGATATTTGGGGCAGTTGGTGGTCTGAACTTTGTAGATGGTGGATTTTCGACAAGGGTTAAAATCATAAAACCATAATTATACATGCTCCTGATCTGGCAATCATATGAGTATTGAGGCTCATGTCTCTCGTTGAAGCATGAAAGCTCATGCCATAAAATCTCTGACTGAGAAGGATGTCTCTCAGAGTATGTGTAGATGTGTAGTCTCCCAGCTGAGGCAACGACACATCTCATGAATACTGAGAAATATCAGTAATTATTTCTATATAGAATCGAAAGATTGGACGGCTCCTACACAGCGTGCCTGCTAGTATAGAGCGACAGCGTCTTCAGGATACAACAAGGTTTTCTCTGACTACATAAAGGAAATATGACGTTTCAACAAGCTCATGTTTCTCTATCCTCAGATAATCAATGCTCCTAGACAACATTTTTTTTTTGAAAAGTTCACCACTTCATTAAGATAAGAAACTTGAAGTTACATTTCTAGGATATTTTGTTCCAATCTAGTCATTAAACACAATTTCTTGGATGAAGGATGGGCATGTGAATTCCCAGCTATTAGTTGCTATCGCAGTTGTGTTGTTGGTCTGGTTTGTGACCGCCTTATTTGCTAATCCATCGGCTGCTTGGTTCGCCTCTCTCCAGGTGTGTGTGATTTTGTAGCTTGGTATTTCACTTAGGAGCGAGTTGATTTATGTCAGCATGTTGTTTGGGTACCATGGTATTGGTTTCTTTTTTTGGATTAGACTGAAAAGTGCTTGTGAGTCAATTTCGAACCATATTTTCTGCCATTGGTGTTGAGTAGCTATCCTTGCCGCATGCCTGCTAGTATATATCCGTCAGTTAATTATCTATAATCGTTAACTGAATATTCAACAATATTCTACAATTCTTAGTAATATTTTGTCGATTCAATTTGTGGTTCTTCGTAGCAGAATTCCACGGGTTAGTGATAAATATTCAACGTGCGGGCATCTGAGTAGTTATCGAGTAAGCCCTGACCAAAATGGTGTTAGTGTACTCAGCAATAATGCACGAACGAGCACCTGAATGCGCAAACGATCATTCCAAAACATGAAGGAACGATGAACCTATACAAAGTAGGAAGAAAATAATAAATAATAAAATATTATTCAAGGCGCTGGGTGATGAGTGCTAAAAAGTGCATATTTCTATATATTTTTCTTGGCATTTAACTCATCTTTTGTGCATTAATTCTACATTTTATACCATATTCTGTATTTTCATTGTTTTCAAGAATAAATATTTTTATTAATTAATTTTGCATTTTTAGGTACCAAATAAAGTTTGGATGAATTGCGGAGCGGAAAAGAGCAGAAAAGTGATGGAAGCCAAGAGGAATCACACAAGGAAGCCGCGAAGAATGTTGTGCGCAAGACCAGGAGGCTAGAACTGGGATTGAAGAGGAAGAATTGTTCTTAAAGAAAATATGGGATTGGCATACCCAAGGCACAAAACCCTCACCCAAACCCATTTCCAATATCCATACCCGCCTTCATATTCAGCCGTCAGATTGGATCATCTCAGCATCGTACGGTCGCTTCATCATAGTGCATCAAAATCTGAAGCTCCTGAAAAACACTATAGCACCTAACTCCATCTTGAGCCGTCAGTTTCGTTGTACTTCCGCATCCAACGGTCGCTCCTCGCTTCCTTCCATCTCGTCGTTAGATCGATCCATCATCTCCACATCCCACGGCTCATCCTCGCTGTTCATCCAATTTGCTACAACCGCCCAACACCCGAGCACTAAATATCTATACCCAAACCAAACAACCCCCTTCTCTCTTTGTTCTTCTCTCCTTCACCTCCTCTGCAACCACCATTCCCACCACCTTCTCCTGCTGCCTCCACCAACTCGAGCAGAGCTCGAGAAATCAAATCATCACCACCCTATACCACCAACCCGTCACTACCCTATCTCTCTCTAACGTCTACCAATTCCTTTCACTGATTTCCCCTACTGCTAGGGTTTTGAAAATTGGGAACGAGAATTGATGGACGTGGCAGAGAAAAATAGCTGAGGATGGAGAAAAGACAGCAAGCAAAGGAACAACGACGACATGGGTGTGATTTAATTAATCGAATTAGGTGAGTGGAACCCTAATTTTGTCATTGTTGAATTTGGGAATTTGGAGGAAAACATTGTAAACCCTAATTTTGAATTCTGGGTATAAATAGAAGGTGTGGGTATGTGTTGTGGTTATGCCTGGACTAGCCAGTGCACCACCAAGAGGACTGGACTAGCCAGTTCCTCAATTGTTCATGTTCTGTTTTTGTTTCACTTTCAAATTCAGTTTTATTTTCACATATTCATCATGTTTTAATTTATCACTTGCTAAGGTTGAGATGAAGCTTCCATGCTAATGCTAGTTGGTTAATGTGTAGACAATGTTCTTGTGTTCTGAAACTGTGTAGGACAGTTATAATTTAAGCATTTCATCACATTGCTCTCACGGTGTATGTCAAGCATACATTGTAGTTAGGATAACCCTGTGATTGATGGTGCTGCAGCTCATGATTAATGTTTATTGTTCAAACCTTAGACTAGTTGTGCTCTAATCAGACAGTTAGTGCTATGGAAGAACATTTTAGCTGTAATTAGATTATCCTTTAGGAAGGTTTAATCATCTAAGTGGCTTATCTGCGGGTAGTTGCAGTGTGAGAGCCCCAATTACTACTAGGACTAGACTTAACTTAGTGACCCTAAATCCTTCTCTTAAAACCACCTCTTTGATAAGCAGCAGGCTTGAACCTCCACTGCTATCTAGATAGTTAGCTGAGGCTAGAATCTCACTAATATCTAAACAAGGGGCAAGAACATGAGTTAGCATTGAAAATTGACTTAGCATAGGTTAGAGGTGGAATCAAAAGCCTTAGTGATTAAGCATAAATTTACTGTTTCTTTCCCTCACTGCCTCACTGCCACTGTTACCTTTGCTTCATTGTCTTTAATTTACTTCACTGCCTTGCCTTTGGCTACTGCCTTTGTTCTCTGTTAAGCTTAGAAAACAGTTTAGGAAACTTCAACTTACACACCCTAGTCCCCGTGGATTCGACCCGTATTTGCACACTCACTACAACAGACCCTGTGCACTTGCAGGTATCATTTCTGTGACTCTTTTAGAGAGCCACCAAGTTTTTGGCGCCGCTGCCGGGGACTGGTGCTGTGTAGTTGAAAAAAATTAAAAAAATAAAATTGCTCTTGCCTTTCTGTTTTCCACCTGTAGTGTAACTTAGTATAGCTTTAATGTTGTTGTTTTAGTGTAGCTGTAATTTTGTATCTTTAGCTGTAACTGTAGTTCTGCATCTTGTGCATCATTGTCTGCATCTGCATCTCTGCGTCATTAGCATCTAGCATCTGCATCTTGCATCTGCATCTGTGTTTTGCATTCTGTCATTGCATCTGTCTTTGCATTCCATATTCATCTTGCATCCTGCATCTTAGCTTTGTTCTCACTGCATATTAGTGTAACTCAGTGTAAGCATCTGCATCAGCATCATTAGCATTGCATCAGCATCTGCATATTGCATCATCTTTTGCATGTCATCATCTTTCTTCCTCACTTGTAACCCACAACTACCACAACTGCATCTTAGTTGTTGCTTCATCTTGCCTGCTTCCCAGTCTAGGCCTTGCCACAACTGTTCTGTAATGTGATAACTGAACCTCATGTTCTTCTTAGTGTGCTAACTGACTTGCAAGGTGGTGGGTATCACTTAGGTTTACAGTTTTTCATCCAGCATCTGTGGCTTTAAGTTTCCATCACTGCATCGTTGTCCTGTTCATCTTGGGTTGTTTTTGTGCTTCTTTGCCTCACCCATTTGCTTCAAAGAGACTGATCTTCTCTTCTAAGATACCAGGTACCTGATGTGAAGCCTGAATTGGTGTTGATGTGCTGCTGCTGGCCTGTTGCTGCCTGACTTGCTGCTGTTGCTCTCTGCTACTTGCTGCTGACAACTTCGGCTACTTGCTGCTGCTGCTGCCTGCTAAGCTGAGCCTCTGGAGCTCTTTCTGCTGGTGCTGAGCATCTGCTGCTACTTTCTTATGCTGCTGCTACTTTCTCCTTCTATGCTGCTGGAGAGAACCAAGCCCAACTGGGCTGTGCAACTAAGAGCCCAACTGGGCTCCCCTTTTCAAAGTGTAAGCCTAAACTAAAAGTAGAAATTCTGAAAGTGTAATTATTCTGGGCTTGTAACAAATTCTGTTTCTGAAAATTTTGATAACCCATTTCTAAAACTCACTTCTGGGCCTGTTTCTACTCTGGGCTTGACCCAAACAAAAAATTGAAAAACATTTTCAAGCCCCGATGGGCCTAAGCTCTTTGCTATTCTGTTATCCCAACACCAAATTGAAACTGAACTTCTGGGCTCCTGAACCCAAACTGTGGGCTTATCCCAATTGTTTTTGGGCTTGTTTAACTTTGTAGTGGGCTTATTTGAACTGTTTGTGGGCTTGTTTAAATTTTCTTTGGGCTTATTGAAATCAAACTCTGGGCCAAGTTTAACTGAATTCTGGGCCTCATCCCACAAAAAAAAAAAAAAAACAAATGTTTCTAAACCAAAAATGTGGGCTGTCTCCCGACAAAACCAAATTTTTCACAAAAAGTCCAATCTCATTAAAAACCAAATTTTCTTGTATAGAATCTAGTAGATAGTTTCTTAGTTAAATCTTTTGTTTCTTTTGTACATATTTTTCTAATCCAATATGATCTCGACTGACATATGTTGGATTCTTGCCTTGAATAACGGAGTTCTAATCTTGCTTTCGCCGAAATCGGGTATTCTCTTTCCTTTTTCTCTACTCAGCATGATCCTCTTCATATGTTGTATTATAATTCTTTACATTTTTTGAAACATTGAGGACAATGTTTAGTTTAGGTTTGGGGGTATAGAGTAGATACCACGATAACATGTTATAATTGAAAACAGAACTCCCTCTTTTTGAAAAAATTTAAAAATTTCAAAAAAATTAAAAAAAAAATGAAAAATCATAAAAAATCGAGCTCATTTACCTTGAAATGTTGACTCTTGTGCATGTATGTAAACATAAGGATTCTTAGTCTAGATATTTAGGCACCCTGATTCTAGCACAATTCACATAGTGATAAGAAACTTGCACGCGCACGATCTACCAATACATGTATAGCCTCGATCTTCAAGGTGTTTGATAGGAAGTTAGATTGCCAATCACTTTAGAATACTGAATGAGACTTGACTAGCTTGTTCTTTGGTTGGCTGGGATAGAAGTTGGAGGATACGTTAAGAAAAGCAACCATAGAATTTGACCGGATGCATTCGATAAGGGCCACCTCTTGCTAAGAGTCATGTAATTATGTTTTTCTTTTTTGTTCATATATCAAAAGTGTCACTATGTTGTAAAGATCAAAGTTATTTCTTCAAAAAAAAAAAAAAAATCAGAAAAATTCAGAAAAATCAAAAAAATATCAAAATAAAAAATAAAAAAATCAATCAAGTATTTATTTATTCCATGTTTTGTCATGTTAAAGACAATATTCTCTCTTGTTCCAAAAATAAAAGAGAGTAATCAATGTAAATAAGAGTCATGTAAAGAGTCATCTTTTTGTTGTAAATAGTTTTGTAATAAGCAAGGAGGGTGCAGCCATCGATGTATAACGCGGGTAAACTGAAATATCACCAACTCATTGGGTGAACATTCACAATTCTCGTAAAGCCGGACAGCTAGCTTGGCTTAGAATTCGGTTCTTAGCCTAAAAACTATCTCTTGGTGATTAGTAGTCATAACTTCAGGTCATTCTAGATACATGTGTAGATACACTTAACACTCTTATCACATGTCTTTATTTGTTATCAGTGCTAGGATTGTGCCTTTGATAGCTAGATTGACATCTTCATTTTGCTGTGAGCTTCTACTGTCTTGCACATGTCACATTTCATGGAATCTGAGCTTATATTTTGTCCTAGAACTTTGTAGGTACGTTCTAAGCAAACCTTCACGAGACTTCACTCGTCCACTAGGGACACTTAGTGGTTTAAAAGGCTTAGTGCATACGCTAAATGCATTCAAGAAACCAGCGACAGTGGTATAGTTAGGATTTCCTTAGTTTTGTTTTACTTGAGGACAAGTAAAATTCAGGTTTGGGGGTATTTGATGAGTGCTAAAAAGTGCATATTTCTATATATTTTTCTTGGCATTTAACTCATCTTTTGTGCATTAATTCTACATTTTATCCCATATTCTGTATTTTCATTGTTTTCAAGAATAAATATTTTTATTAATTAATTTTGCATTTTTAGGTACCAAATAAAGTTTGGATGAATTGCGGAGCGGAAAAGAGCAGAAAAGTGATGGAAGCCAAGAGGAATCACACAAGGAAGCTGCGAAGAATGTTGTGCGCAAGACCAGGAGGCTAGAACTGGGCTTGAAGAGGAAGAATTGTTCTTAAAGAAAATATGGGATTGGCATACCCAAGGCACAAAACCCTCACCCAAACCCATTTCCAATATCCATACCCGCCTTCATATTCAGCCGTCAGATTGGATCATCTCAGCATCGTACGGTCGCTTCATCATAGTGCATCAAAATCTGAAGCTCCTGAAAAACACTATAGCACCTAACTCCATCTTGAGCCGTCAGTTTCGTTGTACTTCCGCATCCAACGGTCGCTCCTCGCTTCCTTCCATCTCGTCGTTAGATCGATCCATCATCTCCACATCCCACGGCTCATCCTCGCTGTTCATCCAATTTGCTACAACCGCCCAACACCCGAGCACTAAATATCTATACCCAAACCAAACAACCCCCTTCTCTCTTCGTTCTTCTCTCCCTCACCTCCTCTGCAACCACCATTCCCACCACCTTCTCCTGCTGCCTCCACCAACTCGAGCAGAGCTCGAGAAATCAAATCATCACCACCCTATACCACCAACCCATCACTACCCTCTCTCTCTCTAACGTCTACCAATTCCTTTCACTGATTTCCCCTACTGCTAGGGTTTTGAAAATTGGGAACGAGAATTGATGGACGTGGCAGAGAAAAATAGCTGAGGACGGAGAAAAGACAGCAAGCAGAGGAACAACGACGACATGGGTGTGATTTAATTAATCGAATTAGGTGAGTGGAACCCTAATTTTGTCACTGTTGAATTTGGAATTTGGGGGAAAACATTGTAAACCCTAATTTTGAATTCTGGGTATAAATAGAAGGTGTGGGTATGTGTTGTGGTTATGCCTGGACTAGCCAGTGCACCACCAAGAGGACTGGACTAGCCAGTTCCTCAATTTTTCATGTTCTGTTTTTGTTTCACTTTCAAATTCAGTTTTATTTTCACATATTCATCATGTTTTAATTTATCACTTGCTAAGGTTGAGATGAAGCTTCCATGCTAATGCTAGTTGGTTAATGTGTAGACAATGTTCTTGTGTTCTGAAACTGTGTAGGACAGTTATAATTTAAGCATTTCATCACATTGCTCTCACGGTGTATGTCAAGCATACATTGTAGTTAGGATAACCCTGTGATTGATGGTGCTGCAGCTCATGATTAATGTTTATTGTTCAAACCTTAGACTAGTTGTGCTCTAATCAGACAGTTAGTGCTATGGAAGAACATTTTAGCTGTAATTAGATAATCCTTTAGGAAGGTTTAATCATCTAAGTGGCTTATCTGCGGGTAGTTGCAGTGTGAGAGCCCCAATTACTACTAGGACTAGACTTAACTTAGTGACCCTAAATCCTTCTCTTAAAACCACCTCTTTGATAAGCAGCAGGCTTGAACCTCCACTGCTATCTAGATAGTTAGCTGAGGCTAGAATCTCACTAATATCTAAACAAGGGGCAAGAACATGAGTTAGCATTGAAAATTGACTTAGCATAGGTTAGAGGTGGAATCAAAAGCCTTAGTGATTAAGCCTAAAGTCACTGTTTCTTTCCCTCACTGCCTCACTGTCTCACTGCCACTATTACCTTTGCTTCATTGTCTTTATTTTACTTCACTGCCTTGCCTTTGGCTATTGCCTTTGTTCTCTGTTAAGCTTAGAAAACAGTTTAGGAAACTTCAACTTACACACCCTAGTCCCTGTGGATTCGTCCCGTATTTGCACACTCACTACAACAGACCCTGTGCACTTGCAGGTATCATTTCTGTGACTCTTTTAGAGAGCCACCACTGGGGACTGGGCCCGCCGGCCGATCGTGCTGTGGCTAGTTCCATGTCCAGTTTTATATTTTATCATATTTTTATTATTTTCCCTGACCTCATGAAAATCCCTTCATTTGAGCAAATCTCCTTCGTCTCAAGGAAACTACCCAGTCTCATGGTGTTTCCTCGTATCAAAGAAATAATAAAATTTAGGAAAGGTTTCGCGGGACCAGGTCCACTAGCCGTCCGGCCATGCCTTAGACGTGGCCGGTTGCACACCTCATGACTCCTTATTTTTTTATTATTTCCCTCATCACATGAAAATTCCATGATTTCACGATATTTCCCTGAATTCATGAAATATTATAAATTAGGGAGAAAACGCACGAGACCCTGGCTCTCGGCCGTCCATGCTCTAGCCATGGCCGGTCCCACACGCCCATGTCTTATTATTTTAATATTATTTGTTTCCTCATCCCATGGAAACTCTTTCACTTCAAGGAAATTCCCTAGTTTCAGTAAACTCCTTGGATTCATGAAATTTCACTCAAGTTCATGAAAAATAATATAAAATTAGGGAAACCCATAGGACCAGGCCATAGTCGGCAAGTCACGCTCTAGCCGGTCCCACACGCCCCTTATTTTATCCTTCCCTCATCTCATGGAAACTCCTTAATTTCAACAAATTCCTTGGTTTCAACAAACTTCTTGATTTTTATGATATTTTCCTAAAATCATGAAAATATTATAAATTAGGAAAAAATGCCTTGGAACCGGCTCCTTGGCCGGTCGTCCATGCCTTGGACTAGCCGGTCCCACACCTCATGATTCCTTCATTATTTTATAATTTTATTCTTTCATCTCATGAAGTTTCACGGTTTCAGCAAAATCCATGATTTCTTCATATTTTCTCAAAATGTTGCTCAAACGCACACCGGAAAATATCGAAACTCTCAGGACTGAGACACGGAAATTATGGTGACGCGGGCATGTCTCCTTGACCGACCAAGGCCGGCCCTGATGCTTGCAAATAGCCGGTCCCACGTGTTTTAATAATTTTGACCTAATTTTCTCAATTGCTCATACTGGGTCCAAACTTTTCCCAAGCAGCTGGGAGTTTGTTAAAACGACCATCAGCTGGTCCCATGACCACCAAGGGCCGATCTCATGATCCCATGGTAGGTCCCGCATCTCTCCCTAATCAGGTTCTACTACTTGACGCTCATACGAGTAATATTTGGAAAATGATTAAACCAGTATTTAATCATCCTTTCACCAACTGATCTTCAAGAGACTTTGGTATTTTACTCACTTGAGCATCTGGGATCTATATGGTCGGTTCATCATCCCCTGTAGTCGGTCCCTACTTCATTTTCATGAATGATTTTCAATAAATCATCAATTTATCATCAATTCGGCAATTGATCAAAATTAGGGTTTCGAATCCAGAGCTCTGCAAAACATAATTTTGAGCAGATTCAAACACTAATAGTTTTACGTTGATCCCGTGATCAACACTTTAATAACTATGCTCGGTGATCGAATTTTATATAGTGGTAAATAGAGTTGTCGTTCACTCGGACTTGATGAGATTGATTTTAAGAATTAATAAACTAAAATAAAAGAAAATATATACAAAATATTGTCACGGGATGAAGAATTTACTGGGACTCGGGATTTCACTGTTTTTCATATTCAAGTGGTTCAGAAATTAATCCTAGGCAATTATAGCTCCAAACAAAAGAAATATTAACTCCATTCTTTGCCAAAATAGATTTCGTAAAACATCAATTGTAAATTTCAAGCATAGTGTATCAAAAGCACCTAAGACTAAGCATACACTATCAAACAAGATAACAATTGATTAATAGAAATCATAAATCATTTAAAATCGGTGCAAAAAGTAAATAAGAAATTAATTAAATTACCCCAAAGATGAAATACAGTTTCCTCCGTTGTCCCAGTGATGGGGTCTAGCTCCGCATTGTGAAAACACACTTAAAATATTTATTCATGGCTCAAAAAGTGGCTTACAAATGATGAAAATGTGAGAAAATTATTAAAGCAGTGATTTTCTTTTCTCTCCCAAAACTCTCCCCAAATGTGCTCTCTAGCTCTCTATTTATACACACAAATACACATCACTCAAATATATTCTTCCATAACTCCAAAATATTCTTTTTTTTAATTAAAAATATCTTCAAGAATTTTTCCTTCTCTTTATTCTATATATGTCTTTACTAAACCCATATCTTCTTTAATTCGCAGAATAAAATCCAAGATAAAATCTTCTAAGAATATCTTTCTTGTTTAATACAAGATAACTTCCTTTTTCTTCGAAACTTCATGTTTGTAAGGCAAGAAGATATTCTTATCTTAAAGATAATAAATCCTTTACCGTTGAAACCAAATTTCCCGCCAATTTTTCTTTTCAAATCAAGGAAGAAGATGGAACCCCCTTAACCAGTAATGGGGTGCGATTAGCAGTTGGCTCCCTGGGGTGCCCCTTATCCAAAAATGAGAGTCCGAATAACATATGTCCTCCGGGTGCCTATACCAACTTTTCGAGCTGAATTGTCCAAAAATGTTTATTTTCCAAAAATACCTACAAACACATAAAACACCATAATAAGTAGAAAATCGAGTACCAACAATATTGAAAATTGAGGACAATTCGGTCACAAAAATGTGTCTATCAAATACCCACCAAACTTATTATTTGCTAGTCCTCGAGCAAATCTAATCTAGAAAATAAAATGACTATACTTAGCACGTGCAGCAAGCCGTTAAACCGCTAGGTGGCCCTAGCGGCGGAGTGTTGTCTCCGGAGGGTTTACCAGAGGTGTACCCAAAAAACCTTTACTCCAGACCCTATCTATCTAAGCAGAACCTTGGAAGGCACTAAAGAATCTCCTTGGTTGGCATACAATCATTGACTATAGGAGGAAGTACCCTGATGCGAAATTCCAATTGCTGTATACGAGTTTGCACTCAAGCATACTAAAATTCATATATAAGTGACAGTGCTCTACTCAGATAGTTTCTGGACATCATAACCGGAGTTAACCAATCACATGAAAAGATCAAGAAGATGGATAAAGAAAAAAAAAATAGATGGTTTAAAGTGAACGGTGTTTCCCATATCTGTCTGAAGGCCTCTGCCAATATGAACCTATATTAATGGACTGAGATACCGGTCTGACTAATATCAACACAACTGGCAAATACAAGGGAAACAGTGGTCGATAAACCTAACTCTAGGTCAACACAACTGGCATATACAAGGGCACCAGTGGTCGACTTTATTGAATTTATTCCGGTTGGTATGATGGTCTGGTCTCAACTTTTTTTTTTTGTTTTGTGGTATCTCAATCACTTTATTTCACCTTAGCAATGGTAACATCTTGAATCGTGTGCCCCACCAAATCACTTAAAAAATAAAAACAGAAGGATTATGATTCAACGAGATATGGCGAAACTACCATGTTTTTTTTTAATTCTAACACCCGAGCTCTGTGCTTTTTATGAATAGACTCTTTAGATGTTTCCATCTAATCATATTGGTTCCTCAACTCCTATAACTAAGATGTTCCCATCCACTTAGATTGGTTAGTGCCAACCTTAATAAACATAAATTTCTAGGCTTTGGAGTTTATTTATTGCAACTAAAAAGTTTCTCCCATACCCCCAAACTTAAAACTAACATTGTCCTCAATGTTCTAAAGATAAAATTAAAAGCATGAACAAGGAGAAACTGTTACCACTCGAAGCAAAAGAGTTAAGGAAATATATTACCGTGTTGCATGAGATTGGGTTACCTCCCAAGAAGTGCTAAGTTTAAAGTCTTCAGCCAGACATCAGAAGAAATTAATCAACTCATAGAATCATAAAGCAGTAGCCGGAATAACTGTGGGTCATCTGGATCAAAAATTGCTAACCACAAGAAGAGGAAACTGCAACAGACCAAGAAGATACCGAACATACCCTTGCTTAAGAAAACTACATCTAGTTATGGTTCAGGTTCAGGCTCTATAAAAGGGTCTACATAAAAAGTTTTCATTGGTTGGATTTCCTCCAAGGCATTCTGAAGATCAGGCTGAAGAGTCTGGAAATACTCAACTAAGAACTTAGAAGCGCATAACAAAAGCCTGAATAATTGGGATCCTCTAAGTCAATCATATTTGACTCACACAGCTGACCACAATGAAAGAGGTGGTCTTCCTTTAACAAATGTGTCGACCCTAATCTCCTAAAGTAATTAGGTTTAGTCTCAAAACTCAATAACTGACACATTTCAAATTCAAACGTTCCCAAAATTGGAATAAAAGATTTTGGTGGGAAAACAAAATCAATCTGGGTATCATAGCCTGGGTAAACCACATCAACCAGAGGATGGGTTTCTAACAACTGAACTTCTTCCTGGACATTATTAGGTTCGGGAAAACGCGTATGAAGATAATCTTGTAAAATGGTTGAGGCACATATGTCAAGTCCCAAGTAAGGGACCTTTCTAAGAGTTAAAGCACATGGAGAATGATGATCACCCCTAAACTTAGATTTTTCAGTGTCTCTAGAAAGACTAGTCACAACTTCCCTAATTTCTAGGTCATCAGATTCCTGGAAATGGTCAATTGATTCTTCTAATTCAGGTTCATCCTCACTCATCTCTACGAGTTTATTTTCTTCTAAGAGTAGAGTTTCTAAATTTCTAGACTCGAAAACAATATTCTCAGAATAAACTAGTTCCCCTAAACCATCATTGGCTTCGTAATCAAAAGGAAGTACAACTTCGTCTAAAACGGTATTATCTCTAGTCAAATCCCCGTCCTTTTGAATAGGTGGATAATATTTAAAATTATCGGGATTTGAACCAGAAATATCATTATCATTATCAAGCTCAATAGGAGTAACAAATTCCTGATCACCATGCCTAGTATTATAATCTTCTTTCCCGTAAGACCGATGCGCGTGTGGATAGTAATTGGGCTCACCATGGTATGACCCAAAACCTTGAAAAGGTTGGCGTGCCCAACTACTATTCACACTATGATCATAAAAAGAGTAATGTCCATGTTGTTCAGTTGGATAATTATTGTATTGGCTATACCAGTTCGACATCCTAACTGCAAGGGAATTCTAAACAAACACAAAGAAGGCTGACTCGACCACAACAAGTCTATTTTGTCTAGAAAACAAAAAGCATGATGGCTCCACTTAGATTGTTTCTAGACTAGCTTCTATTGTTTTGAAAAGGAATTCGTTACAATCTGAGCAAACCTCGCTGGAATCAATCCGAGTTAAAGTAAGTTGAATAGATACGAGGGAAGCTCAGTGAAGATTTGATGCCTAAGGCCTCACCGGCGTTACAAGGCGACATATTCAACTCACAGTAACCATCATGAACTTCAAAGTATGCTCAAAAGAGTAACCAATATTTTTCGAACGACTTTCCTAATAAGCTCGTTACCCTATCGGTCCGAGTTAAAGTAAGTTGAATAGAAACGAGGGAAGCTCAATGGAGCTTTGATACCCAAGGCCTCACCGGCATTACAAGGCAGCGTGTTCAACTCACAGTAACCATCATGAACTTCAACGTATGCTCAAAAGAGTAACCAATATTTTTCGAACGACTTTACTAATAAGCTCGTTACCCTATCGATCTCGTTCTAGTCCAAATTTTAAGGCTTAGGTTCGCGTAGGTTACGTGTTCCTAAGGCGGGCAAGAAGAAAACGGTGATGAAATCCGAGTCCTTATCTTGATTTGGCCAGGCCTTGCCCTTTACTAGAAAATTAAATCCGATTTCAGGTCCTCAACATGTATGCATACAAAATCATCCAGTAAACCCGCTGACAGGGGATTCGCGGGTGTTTAGAATTCTTACCTCCCGTTCCCGACGGAGGATGAACCGTTGAAGTTGACTCGGGCCACGACTCCTATGTCATGTACAAACCCGAGGGGCCGAGGCGACATCGTAATTGCCGTCCTTCTCTGCAAACAGTTTATTTAAAACTACCCTTCCGTAGGGTTTTAAAAATAAAGTCCAATGTTCAATGTCCAAAAGAAGAAAAAAAAATGTCCAAAAATAAAAATAAAATTATTTACAAAATCTTCTTCTTCACTCTTTTTGGATTTCTCTTTTCTTTCCTTTTTGGGATTTTCCTTTCTTTTCAGAACTTTCTCTTTTCCTTTAGCTTAGCTCCAAACCTGAAAGCAAACAAAAATACCAAAACGCGTAAAAAAGAACAAATAAAATAAAACCTAAAAACAAATCTATAAACAAATCCGCGTCGGCGGTGCCAAAAATTGATCGAATTTTATATAGTGGTAAATAGAGTTGTCGTTCACTCGGACTTGATGAGATTGATTTTAAGAATTAATAAAATAAAATAAAAGAAAAATATATACAAAATATTGTCACGGGATGAAGAATTTACTGGGACTCGGGATTTCATTGTTTTTCATATTCAAGTGGTTCAGAAATTAATCCTAGGAAATTATAGCTCCAAACAAAAGAAATATCAACTCCATTCTTTGCCAAAATAGATTTCGTAAAACATCAATTGTAAATTTCAAGCATAGTGTATCAAAAGCACCTAAGACTAAGCATACACTATCAAACAAGATAACAATTGATATATAGAAATCATAAATCATTTAAAATCGGTGCAAAAAGTAAATAAGAAAGTAATTAAATTACCCCAAAGATGAAATACAGTTTCCTCCGTTGTCCCAGTGATGGGGTCTAGCTCCGCATGGTGAAAACACACTTAAAATATTTATTCATGGCTCAAAAAGTGGTATACAAATGATGAAAATGTGAGAAAATTATTAAAGCAGTGATTTTCTTTTCTCTCCCAAAACTCTCCCCAAATATGCTCTCTAGCTCTCTATTTATACACACAAATACACATCACTCAAATATATTCTTCGATAACTCCAAAATCTTCTTCTTTTTAATCAAAAATATCTTCAAGAATTTTTCCTTCTCTTTATTCTATATATGTCTATACTAAACCCATATCTTCTTTAATTCGCAGAATAAAATCCAAGATAAAATTTTCTAAGAATATCTTTCTTATTTAATACAAGATAACTTCCTTTTTCTTCAAAACTTCATGTTTGTAAGGAAAGAAGATATTCTTATCTTAAAGATAACAAATCCTTTACCGTTGAAACCAAATTTCCCGCCAATTTTTCTTTTCAAATCAAGAAGATGGAGCCCCCTAAACCAGTAATGGGGTGCGATTAGCAGTTGGCTCCCTGGGGTGCCCCTTATCCAAAACTGAGAGTCCGAATAACATGTGTCCTCCGGGTTCCTATACCAACTTTTCGAGCCGAATTTTCCAAAAATGTTTATTTTCCAAAAATACCTACAAACACATAAAACACCATAACAAGTAGAAAATCGAGTACCAACAATATTGAAAATTGAGGACAATTCGGTCACAAAAATGTGTATATCACTCGGCTCAGATGTCAGCATCTTAAATTGACGTTTGCTCAAACGAGCAATATTTTCCCAGACGATCAATATTTGCTCAATTAAAAGAATATTGGTTCAACTATCAATATTCGACGATGTCAACAATTCATTCAACGAGCAAAATTTGCTCATACGAGCAATATTTGTTCAAATCATGAATATTGGCTCAACTTTCAATATTCAATAACTCATGCGTGCAACATTTGCTCATACGAGTAATATTTGCTCAGACCATGAATATTGGTTCAACTATCAATATTTGCTCAGATAAGCAACATTTGCTCAGTCCATGAATATTGGTTCAACTATCAATATTTCCTCAGATGAGCAACATTTGCTCAGTCCATGAATATTGGTTCAACTATCAATATTTTCTCGGATGAGCAACATTTTCTCAGTCCATGAATATTGGTTCGACTATCAATATTCAATAAGTCATCATATGAGCAATACTTGCTCAGTCCATGAATACTGACTATTAATGTTCAACAGTTTATCAAACGAGCAACATTTACTCGTACGAGCAACATTTGCTCGTACGAGCAATATTTGCTCACCTTAACAATCAGCGTAATTATATCTTCATCTCAACAAACATGTTCAATTCATGAGTCTCAGAACATTTGCAAATTATGTTCAACTCAGCAATAAAAGGACTCATCGTCCCATAAAGTCAGCAACTGACTAACTAAATACACGTTTGCCTTGCAGACTCCACATTCGCGAGACATTAAGCGTGTCACATGGGGGGATATTAACTAGGGTTTTGGTCTGGTGGTATACGACACGTGTTTTCATACACACGATGAGAATGTGAGCAAGTCGTGCAATCAGTTGGAGGAGTTAGCAAAGTAGTGGGTGGAAAGTTAACCAAGTATCCGCACGATGAGCAACTGGTTTCAACACGATTTTCCACTTCCTCACTCTTTGACTCCCGCAACTGTCACACTTCATGGGATCATGGTGTTTTCAATTCAGCAATATAAAAGTCTCTGAATCCTGATTGAAACAGACAAGAATTTCTCGACAAGTTCACACAGACAATCCTTCGTCTACACGAACTCATCATCTGAGCAATCACTCTCAACTGATTAAATTCAATCATTCAGAACCTTCTTACGTAGAATAAAAAACACACCTATAATCTTCGATCACAATTGATCTCACACATTTCTAAGCTTCCCTCCTACAGATCGACCCATCCTCTCTTGTGACTGAATTGACTCTGGAATGGACATTGTCTTGGTTTAGGCTGGAGTCCTACATATTGATTTCTCGAACTTAAAGCACTCCCATCTTGCAGTGCATCTGTGTGAGGTTAAAAATTTCGCTCGGTTCAAGGAGTCTCCTCCGCACGGTCGTCTCCTCAATTCCGTAAAAACCAGCAAATCGTTTTTCCCCATCTACAGATTGGCGACCACAGTGGGAGATCATTTTCTCGGTTGCAATCTCACAATTCACAAAGATGGATGATCTTAGGTCTTGGTTAGTTACAGGTTCCAACACAAACGATGATAGCACTAGCAATAATAACAATGAGGGTATCCCGGAAACCATTATGGACACTAACACTTACGGTGGTGATATTCCTCCTCACGCTAACATGGAAGGTCATCCCCTATTCGGCCGACACCCTGAGGATGTCAGGGGTAATCCACCACCTACCATGGATGATCTCATCAAGGTGCAAGAGACTCTTGCAAAAAATCAAACTAACATGGATGCAACACAGAAGGAGTTATTCAATTATCTCAAGACTCTCACTGACAAGATGTCAGAGAAGACTCGAGGAAAATAAAAGGAAACATCCTTATATGATGATCCGGAAGTAGTTCCAATTCATACAGTGGGTGACAACAAAGTCCGCAAAGCTGCATATGATCCATCAGCGAAGGAATCATCAAATTTTTATTACTCGGGAAGATTTGGAACGCCTCTTGTAGAACCGGGGAAAAGACAAGACATCACATGTCCATCATCACCAACCTCCGTACCCTACTGCTACGCAAAGGATTCCTCTTCCAAAAGGTTATACCTTTCCAACCTTCACTTTGTATGGCAGAACAGGCAATTCTCGGGAACATGTTTCTCGGTTCCTGGAAGCCTTGGGTGAACATGAACATAACCATGTTGTTCGCATCAAAGAATTTTCAAAATCCTTGAAAGGCAGAGCATATACGTGGTACAACAACATCGCACCAGGAACTATCAACAATTGGGGAGAAATGATTAACGCCGTCTACAGAAAGTACTTCTTTGTGTCAGAGCAAATTACTCTCTCTGATCTTGGAAGAATGTTTTAGAGGAGCAATGAACACCCCAATGACTACGTGAAAAGATTCAGAGTCCAGGCCCTGGACTGTCATGATCCAAACGTCACGGAGCAACAACTGGTAGACTTGTGTATCAACGTCATGATCCCGGTCTACAGATATTTATTGGAAAATCTTCGTTTCCAGACCTTCTCATAGCTTCATGAAGCGGCGAAGAGATTGGAACTACTGCACCCGCTTTACTGGAAAGAACAAAAGCTACAAAGGATGAAGAACCACAAGACACTCGAGGTAACAGACTTCTGATAAACAGACAGTATAACCTCCAACCTTTCAAAAATGTTTTCGCAGAAGGGAGAAAATGGAAAGCTAAGTCACAACGCAAACACGCTTCTCCGACTCCTCTAAAAGCACCAAAGAAAGATAACCAATCTTGAAATGCACAAACCTTGACCCGGCATCAACGAACGGGGAAATGATCAGACAGACTCAAACTTCTCTCTTCTCATGAAGGAGTAATCGAGTCACTAGAATTCTGGGTTCAAGATGGTGCAATCAAATTGTCGTTCATCAGGATAGAGCCAACTGAAAAAGAAATGGAGAATCCCATGTACTGTCACCTTCATAGATTCATCAATCATCCAATAAGCAACTGCAATATTTTGAAGCACATTTTCAAAGAGAAGGTTGATCCACAATAGCTTTAACCGGGGACTGAAGGAGTACACAAGAATCCTCCCACAATCAGGACCTTTACACTCTCTGAACAACCTATCAAAGAGGCAGTTCAATCCTTGATAGAACGTGAATTGCTCTATCTGTCGAAGCCACAAATGAGAGACATGTTCACAACACTGAACCACATCGTTTCAAGAAGTCCATTCCGGAAATACTTCTTGAGCCTCCATCCACAGACTAAGAGATGTACGACTGGGAACTGCTTACCACAGTCAATCTCTGAAGAAACGAATTTGGAAGAACGTTGATCGATGCTGGCACCGCCATCAACAAAATTCCACTGAAAACCATCGCATCCACGGGCATCACTCGACAAGAATCTACTCATGCTCTCATCTCAATCAGAGACCTTGAAGGAACGCTCGGAAATACTTATGGCTACATCACTCTCAAAGTGAACATAAGTTCAACCTGGACAGAAACCAAGATTCACATAATCAGGAAGATCCAGGATATGACATGTCCTTTAGACGAGCGTGGATCCACGCTGAAAATATGGGTACTTACAAAGCGCCTTTGGTTACACATATCTCCAACAAAGAAATTTCGGATCCAGAAGATTTGACGGACATTCCATCATCAGAGTACTTGGAGGGATTTCAAACTTTGACAAGGTTGAAGCCAGAACCTGCAAAATATGCATAGACATTCATCAAGAGGTTCCACACTCAGGAAAGTCTCATTCCATGTTTATATCATTTATTTCCTCACATGCTATCCTAGCATGAGAACTCAATTCTGCTAGCAAATCCGTAAGACGATATGAATGGTAGCTTCACTGCATTGGTATTTTACCAGGTGGTTGAATTTGACGTTTCTATGAATCAAGCACTGAAACATTCATTACTGAGATGATGTCCAAACATGGCAAAGAACACTTTGGGCGTTTCCCTTACAAGTCCATGTGTTCCACAAAATCAGAAAGCTCTGATGTCTGCACAAGTGTCGAATCCCTTTACCGCAACGAAAGGTATGCTGAATCAACAGAAGATACTCCAAGGCCGAGATGATCAAAGCCCTAAGACATTCGATGCTTAAGGAATGTACGCTTCAACTCTCAAGCATCTAAGAAGCCTTGAAATTGTACTCCCAATCAAAGAGTACACCTTCGATAATGGCGCATCTGGCATCAGCACAAATATCTCGATGATGACACACTGATTCAACCATAGCATGATCAAAGTGCAACTGAACTACAATAGATAAGTTTTCATTATCCCATGATAATACTTCTGAAGGAGATTCAACATCATTCATCCATCGATGACACAAACTCCTTCAGCATATACGGGGATTTTATCTTATTGGAGAAATCAATTCTATTTCAATAAACGTTATCCACATAACAAGTTATTGCGACCTGACATGATTCCATGAAATTTCATCAACGGGTCTCTCTACATCGCAAGCCCTTGCACGACTGAGGAACTTCCTCTCTTATCCGATCACATCCAGAATGGAAACTTCCGCTGCTATCTACCGCAGCAACATCGATTCCCTGACAAGGCACTTCACAGTAAAGGTTCGGGAGAATTTGGGTTAAACCCTACACCCTCATCTTAGGGACTCTCAACTCATCAATTAGTTCGTGAATGTAAAGGCTCACTGGATGAAGGAGTAAAGACTATGTCGATAAATCATGGATCTAGCCTTTTCGGTCTCTGGAGCAACTCCGACCATAGTATCGGCATCAATAAGCATTTATGGAGAAAATTATATTGTGATCCAACATCAACGACGGTCTCAGGGGAAACATCCTCATGACCAACTTCATCAACTATCCGTTCTCTGAAGTATTACTCGATGGATCGGACTTCTCCAAGCACTAATGATTCATATCAAGGTGTGTATACATGAAATATGTTCACATGAAAGTCTTTCCGAAGCTTTCACAACAGGCGGGCACAATCCCAAGTCTTCTACAAGAAGTTCTCATCACC
Organism: Papaver somniferum; assembly: GCF_003573695.1. Classification (NCBI taxonomy): domain Eukaryota; kingdom Viridiplantae; phylum Streptophyta; class Magnoliopsida; order Ranunculales; family Papaveraceae; genus Papaver; species Papaver somniferum. Next base: position 4,635,962 of record NW_020622934.1, read on the forward strand.
TCTACAAATGAGATACAACATACTTCAGCCCATGGGTTTACAAAACGTACCAATGAATGAGGAATGGGACAATACTTCCTCAACAAAAGATGTTCATCTATGTCTCTTATACAACATACCAAAAGGGCGCATCAATTTGACATACGAGCTTGAAGATATGGCATTTACCGCCAGGTCTACGAAATCTGAAAAATTTGTACGGGATTATAAATTACAAATGTGCACGCTTTGTGGCTGACCTCTACAACTCCAAATTGAGTGATTCTTTCTCATGTGATAACTCAGTCTCTTAGATTCAAAAGTTGGGGTCAAGCATTGAATTCCGACGTTGTATGAGGTTCCTACAGCTTCCAGAGCATACAACATGCAGACAACAATTCTTGGACGGGATTCATAACTTCCACAGTCGATCGGTGTCCACCAGGTCTTTCCACTAAGTCCTTCATCAAGGTGCCTTCAACTTCGGCCACCTAGGTATTTACATCAATTTTTCTATCTGGGTCCTCTATCCAAGTCTTGCTAGAAGTACAGAAAATGAAAAGGAGAGATTTAACAATATACCGGGGACTTACAGTCCACTGATCATGATGATCAGTTCACAGTCCGAGACCCGTGACACCAGACTTTTATGTATTAATCATTCATCATAAAAGTAATTCTACCACCAGTACATGCAACCATGGTCATTACATCACCCCCTCTTGAGAGCAACCTCAGTTATGGTCCCGTGACCACGGTTTCAGAAGTGATGTTTCTACGACTGACAGAAACATGATGGCACTGCAAGCACCATGCTCATGTATCAATCAAGGGGTCCTGATCTCGAATGAATCAATGACATTAAAATCCTTCACCAACCATTCCAGACACAAGTGAATGGTCTAAAGACACAACATGAGTGTTTTACAACAAGCTCGCCGAGATGATTTTACACTGTCACGCACAAAGAAGCTATCTGTGAGAAATTGGTGAAGAATCTAGGGATGATTCATATACTATTCTCTTCGTATGGATGTCCTCTATAGCATATCCAAAATTCATAGCAATTGGAGAAACGATCAAAACGATGTGGCCAAAGCATTAGACTACAATACCAGCAAAAAATTTTCTGGAAGTCTCCTGGAAGTTTACTGTTTCGTCAATTTCAGACCTTAAACGTGCTCAAAAGCCGAAAATCTTCTTTGATAAATCTTGGAAATTTTCTGAGGATGAAGAAACATGGTAGATCACGAAAATCCGACATCGGACGAAGATTCCACAGCATTTTCAATGAAGACCTGACTTCTGAATTTTCTGATGACGAATTATGACGAAATTCTTCATTCATCTACATATGAATCAGAAGCTACGCCTTCCGCGCGATATCAGACTTCATCTTCAGCCGCTAGTCTCATTTGCTGAAGCCGGCGGCATTTTGCTGATAAGCTACAAGCCTTTCATCTTCAGCTTTCCTTTTCCATGATCGAGAGACATACAATGCATCAGTTTTCCAGCGTCTCTGAAAGGTTGATTCACCTAGGCATGAACATCTGCAGAAGTCTTCATCTTTGACATGATATTTCTGGATCGTTCCATGGAAGGGCCAGAAGAGTGGTTGTAACCATAAGTCACCACTATATGAGGCGAAAGACATGGAGTCATGGATATACCAATAAAAAACGCGTAACAAAATGGTAACAATCCAACTCTTACCTATTTATGATTTCACTATATGTAGTGATTATAACGTCAGAATTTTGAAAACTTGCTCTTTCCCTCAAACCAGCAAAGACGAGCAAAATTCATTATTCAAAATCATGACTTGATTTTCATAAAACCGTGAACAACCCACGTGAATTTTAACATCCACTGGTTTTCAAAAACTAGACAGGCGTCCATTCTACAATTGTGAAAACTCACATACAAACATTATTTCACCATGTATAATGGTCTACTTTCAAAAGTTGTTCAAAATCAAAACATGATTTTACAAAATATATAAATATTTAACGTGAAACTCACGTAAATTTGAAAAATATATATCTGTATATTTCTGCTCCCTCGCACGAGCATCTGTCTTTGAAGCGAGAGTATATTTTCAAATATTTCTGAAAGCTCGAAGATAAAAAAAAATTTCATGAAAGCTCATAAACAAAATTTTATTACTAACAGACGCACGTCTATTAAAAAAAAAATTCTCTCGTACGAGCATCCACCTTTGAAACGAGAGTTTATTCCACTTTGTGAAATCTCACATATTTAAAAAAGATAAAAATAAAATTTTGGTTTTCGTGAAAGCTCATAGACAAAATTTTATATCATCAGCCCGAGGTCTATTTAGTTTGTTCCTTAAACTAACAGACGAACGAGCGTCTGTTCCTAAAACAAGGATTTCTTTTCTTGGGACCAGACCCATGAATCCTAAATCAACCAAGGTTCGGTCACCAAATCAGCAGTGCTACACCAATTTGTGCTCATTGCTCTATCATGATATTGGAATCTTCGTTCAAGCCATGGTTCGTTCGTGCAATCGAAAATCCGGTAACATTCTATCTTACGACTAAGTTCAATTACTTATTTCATCTGTAACTAGAAAATCACCATCCAGTGCTGACTAAGGAACATGAATGTCCCTCACTAATCAGGGGACTTAATGTAGATGGTGGATTTTCGACAAGGGTTAAAATCGTAAAACCATAATTATACATGCTCCTGATCCGGAAATCATATGGGTATTGAGGCTCATGTCTCTCGTTGAAGCATGAAAGCTCATTCCATAAAACCTCTGACTAAGAAGGATGTCTCTCAGAGTATGTGTAGATTTGTAGTCTCCCAGCTGAGGCAACGACACATCTCATGAATACTGAGCAATATCAGTAATTATTTCTATACATAATCGAAAGATTGGACGGCTCATAGACAGCGTGCCTGCTAGTATATAGAGCGACAACGTCTTCAGGATACAACAAGGTTTTCCCTGACTATATAAAGGAAATATGACGTTTCAACAAGCTCATGTTTCTTAATTTTCAGATAATTAATGCTCCTAGACAGCATGCCTGCTAGTATAGAGCCGTTTGTTAATTATCTATAGTCGTTAACTAAATATTCAACAATATTATACGATTATTAATAATATTTCGTCACTTCACAGCACAATTCCACGGGTTAGTGATAAATATTCAACGTGCGGGCATCTGAGCAGCTATCGAGTAAGCCCTGACCAAAATGGTGTTAGTGTACTCAGCAATAATGCACGAACGAGCACCTGAATGCACAAACGAGCATTCCAAAACATGAAGGAACGATGAACCTATACAAAGTAGGAAGAAAATAATAAATAATAAAATATTAATCAAGGCACTGGGGACTGGGCCCATCGGCCGGCCAGTCTCATGTCCAATTTTATATTTTTATCATATTTTTATTATTTTCCCTGACCTCATGAAAATCCCTTCATTTGAGAAAATCTCCTTCGTCTCAAGGAAACTACCCAGTCTCATGGTGTTTCCTCGTATCAAAGAAATAATAAAATTTAGGAAAGGTGTCGCGGGACCAGGTCCACTAGCCGGACGACCATGCCCTAGTCGTGGACGATCCCACACCTCATGATTCCTTATTATTTTATTATTTCCCTCATCGCATGAAAATTCCATGATTTCATGATATTTCCCTCAATTCATGAAATATTATAAATTAGGGAGAAAACAGACGGGACCCGGGCTCTCGGCCGACCATGCTTTAGCCATGGCCGGTTCCACACGCCCATGTCTTAATATTTTAATATTATTTGTTTCCTCATCTCATGGAAACTCTTTCACTTCAAGCAAATTCCCTAGTTTCAGTAAACTCCTTGGATACATGAAATTTCACTCAAGTTCATGAAAAATAATATAAAATTAGGGAAACCCGTGGGACCGGGCCATAGCTGGCCGGTCACGCCCTAGCCGGTCCTACACGCCCCTTATTTTATCATTATTATTTTTTATGATTCCCTCATCTCATGGAAACTCCTTAATTTGAACAAATTCCTTGGTTTCAACAAACTTCTTGATTTTTATGATATTTCCCTAAAATCATGAAAATATTATAAATTAGGAAAAAATGCCTTTGGACCGGCTCCTTGGCCGGACGGCCATGCCTTGGCCTAGCCGGTCCCACACCTTATTATTCTTTCATTATTTTATAATTTTATTCCTTCATCTCATGAAGTTTCACGGTTTCAGCAAAATCCCTGATTTCTTCATATTTTCTCAAAATGTTGCTCAAACGCACACCATAAATATCGAAACTCTCAGGACTGAGACACGGACATTATGGTGATGCGGGCATGTCTTCTTGACCGACCAAGGCCTACCCTGAGGCTTGAAAATAGCCGGTCCCACGTGTTTTAATAATTTTGACCTAATTTGCTCAATTTCTCATACTGGGTCCGAACTCTTCCCAAACAGCTGGGAGTTTGTTAAAACGACCATCAACTGGTCCCATGACCACCAAGGGCCGATCTCATGATCCCTTGGTCGGTCCCTCATCTCTCCATAATAAGGTTCTACTACCTGACGCTCACACGAGCACTACTTGAAAAATGATTAAACCAGCATTTAATCATCCTTTCACCAATTGATCTTCAAGAGAATTTGGTATTTTGCTCACTTGAGCATCTGGGCGCTGTATGGTCGGTTCATCATCCCCTGTAGCCGGTCCCTACTTTATTTTCATGAATGATTTTCAATAAATCATCAATTTATCATCAATTCGGCAATTGATCAAAATTAGGGTTTCGAATCCAGAGCTCTGCAAAACATAATTTTGAGCAGATTCAAACACTAATAATTTTACATTGATCCCGTGATCAACACTTTAATAACTATGCTCGGCTCAGATGTCAGCATCTTAAATTGACGTTTTCTCGAACGAGCAATATTAGCTCAGACGAGCAATATTTGCTCAATTAAAAGAATATTGGTTCAACTATCAATATTCGACGATGTCAACAATTCATTAAACGAGGAACATTTGCTCATACGAGAAATATTTGTTCAAATCATGAATATTGGCTCAACTGTCAATATTCAATAACTCATGCGAGCAACATTTGCTCATGTAAGAAACATTTGCTCATACAAGTAATATTTGCTCAGACCATGAATATTGGTTCAACTATCAATATTTGCTCAGTCCATGAATATTGGTTCAGCTATCAATATTTGCTCATATGAGCAAAGTTTGCTCAGTCCATGAATATTGGTTCAACTATCAATATTTGCTCGGATGAGCAACATTTGCTCAGTCCATGAATATTGGTTCGACTATCAATATTCAATAAGTCATCATATGAGCAATACTTGCTCAGTCCATGAATACTGACTATTAATGTTCAACAGTTTATCAAACGAGCAACATTTGCTCGTACGAGAAATATTTGCTCACCTTAATAATCAATGTAATTATATCTTCATCTCAACAGACATGTTCAATTCATGAGTCTCAGAACATTTTCAAATTATGTTCAACTCAGCAATAAAAGGACTCATCGTCCCATAAAGTCAGCAACTGACTAACTAAATACACGTCTGCCTTGCAGACTCCACATTCACAAGACATCAATCGTGTTACATGGTGGGATATTAACTAGGGTTTTGGTATGGTGGTCTACGGCACGTGTTTTCATACACACGATGAGAATGTGATCAAGTCGTGCAATCAGTTGGAGGAGTTAGCAAAGTAGTGGGTGGAAAGTTAACCAAGTCTCCGCACGATGAGCAACTGATTTCAACACGATTTTCCACTTACCCACTCTTTGACTCCCGCAACTGTCACACTTCATGGGATCATGGTGTTTTCAATTCAGCAATGTAAAAGTCTCTGAATCCTGATTGAAACAGACAAGAATTTCTCGACAAGTTCACACAGACAATCCTTCGTCTACACGAACTCATCGTCTGAGCAATCACTCTCAACTGAGTAAACTCAATCATTCAGAACCTTCGTACGCATAATACACAACACACCTACAATCTTCGATCACCATTGATCTCACACATTTCTCAGCTTACCTCCTACAGATCGACACATCCTCCCTTGTGACCGAATTGACTCTGGAATGGACCTTCTCTTGGTTTAGGCCGGATTCCTACAGATTGATCTCTCGAACTTAAAGCACTCCCATCTTGCAGTGCATCTGTGTGAGGTTAAACATTTCGCTCGGTTCAAGGAGTCTCCTCTGCACGGTCGTCTCCTCAATTCCGCAAAAACCAGTAAATCGTTTTTCCCCATCTACAGATTGGCGACCACAGCGGGAGATCATTTTATCGGCTGCAATCTCATAATTCACAAAGATGGATGGTCTTAGGTCTGGGTTAGTTACAGGTTCCAACACAAACGACGCTAGCACTAGCAACAATAACAATGAGGGTATCCCAGAACCCATTCCGGACTCTAACACTGACGGTGGTGATATTCCTCCTCATGATAACATGGAAGGTCATCCCCTGTTCGGCCGACACCCTGAGGATGTCAGGGGTAATCCACCACCTACCATGGTTGATCTCATCAAGGTGCAAGAGACTCTTGCAAAGAATCAAACTGACATGGATGCAACACATAAGGAGCTATTCAATTATCTCAAGACTCTCATTGACAAGATGTCAGAGAAGACTCAAGGAAAAGAAAAGGAAACATCCTCAGATGCTGATACGGAAGTAGTTCCAATTCATACAGTGGATGACAAAAAAGTACCCAAAGCTGCAGATGATCCATCAGCGAAGGAATCATCAAATTTCATTACTCGGGAAGATTTGGAACGCCTCTTGGAGAACCGTGGAAAAGACAAGACATCACATGTCCATCATCACCAACCTCCGTACCTTGCTACTATGCAAAGGATTCCTCTTCCAAAAGGTTATACCTTTCCAACCTTCACTTTGTATGGCAGAACAGGCAATTCTAGGGAACATGTTTCTCGGTTCTTGGAAGCCTTGGGTGAACATGAACATAACCATGTTGTTCGCCTCAAAGAATTTTCAAAATCCTTGAAAGGCAGAGCATACACCTGGTACAACAACATCGCACCAGGAACTATCAACAATTGGGGAGCAATGATTAACGCCTTCTACAGAAAGTACTTCTTTGTGTCAGAGCAAATTACTCTCTCTGATCTTCGAAGAATGTTTCAGAGGAGCAATGAACACCCCAATGACTACGTGAAAAGATTCAGAGTCCAGGCCCTGGACTGTCATGATCGAAACGTCACGGAGCACCAACTAGTAGACTTGTGTATCAACGTCATGATCCCGGTCTACAGAGATTTATTGGAAAATCTTCGTTTCCAGACCTTCTCAGAGCTTCATGAAGCGGCGAAGAGATCGGTAACTACTGCACCCGCTTTACTGGAAAGAAAAAAAGCTACAAAGGCTTAAGAACCACGAGACACTCGAGGTAGCAGACTTCTGATCAACAGACATTATAACCTCCAACCTTCCAAAAATGTTGTTGCAGAAGGGAGCAAATGGAAATCTAAGTCACAACGCAAAAACGCTTCTCCGACTCCTCTGAAAGCACCAAAGAAAGATAACCAATCTTGAAATGCACAAACTTTGACCCGGCATCAACGAACGGAGAAATGATTGGACAGACTCAAACTTCTCTCTTCTCATGAAGGAGTAATCGAGTCACTAGAAGTCTGGGTTCAATATGGTGCAATCAAATTGTCGTTCATTAGGATAGAGCCAACTGAAAAATAAATGGAGAATCCCATGTACTGTCACCTTCATAGATTCATCAATCATCCAACAAGCAACTGCAATATTTTGAAGCACATTTTCAAAGAAAAGGTTGATCCACAATAGCTTCAACCGGGGACTGAAGGAGTACATAAGAATCCTCCCCCAGTCAGAACCTTTACACTCTCTGAAGAACCTATCAAAGAGGCAGTTCAATCCTTGATCGAACGTGAATTGCTCTATCTGTCGAAGCCACAAAGGAGAGACATGTTCACAGCACTGAACCACATCGTTTCAAGAAGTCCATTCCAGAAGTACTTCTTGAGCCTCCAGCCACAGACTAAGAGATGTACGACTGGGGACTGCTTACCACAGTCAATCTCAGAAGAAACGAAATTGGAAGAACGTTGATCGATGCTGGTACCGCCATCAACAAAATTCCACTGAAAACCATCGAATCCACATGAATCACTAGACAAGAATCTACTCATGCTCCCATCTCAATCAGGGACCTTGAAGGAGCACTCGGAAATAATTATGGCTACATCACTCTCAAAGTGAACATAAGTTCAACCTGGACAGAAACCAAGATTCACATAATCAGGAAGATCCAGGATATGACATGTCCTTCAAACGAGCGTGGATCGACTCTGAAAATATGGGTACTTAAAAAGCACCTTTGGTTACACATCTCTCCAACAAAGAAAGTTCGGATCCAGAAGATTTGACGGACATTCCATCATCAGACTACTTGGAGGGATTTCAAACTTTGACGAGGTTGAAGCAAGAACCTGCAAAAGATTCATACACATTCATCAAGAGGTTCCACACTCAGGCAAGTCTCATTCCATGTATATATCATTTATTTCCTCACATGCTATCATAGCATGGGGACTCAATTCTTCTAGCAAATTCATAAGACGATATGAATGGTAGCTCCACCGCATTGGTATTTTACCAAGTGGTTGAATCTGATGTTTCTCTGAATCAAGCATTGAAACATTCATTACTAAGATGATGTCCAAGCATGGCAAAGAACACTTTGGGCGTTTCCCCTGCAAGTCCATGTGTTCCACAAAATCAGAAAGCTCTGATGTCTGCACAAGTGTTGAATCCCACTACCGCAACGAAAGGGATGCTGAATCAACAGAAGATACTCCAACGAGCAAATATTGATAGTTGAACCAATATTCATTAAACGAGCAACATTTGCTCATACGAGAAATATTTTTTCAAATCATGAATATTGGCTCAACTGTCAATATTCAATAACTCATGCGAGCAGCATTTGCTCATGTAAGAAACATTTGCTCATACAAGTAATATTTGCTCAGACCATGAATATTGGTTCAACTATCAATATTTGCTCAGATGAGCAACATTTGCTCAGTCCATGAATATTGGTTCAACTATCAATATTTGCTCATATGAGCAACGTTTGCTCAGTCCATGTATATTAGTTCAACTATCAATATTTGCTCGGATGAGCAACATTTGCTCAGTCCATGAATATTGGTTCGACTATCAATATTCAATAAGTCATCATATGAGCAATACTTTCTCAGTCCATGAATACTGACTATTAATGTTCAACAGTTTATCAAACGAGCAACATTTGCTCGTACGAGAAATATTTGCTCACCTTAACAATCAACATAATTATATCTTCGTCTTAACTGACATGTTCAATTCATGAGTTTTAGAACATTTGCAAATTATGTTCAACTCAGCAATAAAAGGACTCATCGTCCCATAAAGTCAGCAACTGACTAACTAAATACACATCTGCCTTGCAGACTCCACATTCACGAGACATCAATCGTGTCACATGGGGGGATATTAACTAGGGTTTTGGTTTGGCGGTCTACGACAAGTGTGTTCATACACACGATGAGAATGTGAGCAAGTCGTGCGGTAGTTGGAGGAGTTAGCAAAGTAGTGGGTGGAAAGTTAACCAAGTCTCCGCACGATGAGAAACTGGTTTCAACACGATTTTCCACTTCCCCACTCTTTGACTCCCGCAACTGTCACACTTCATGGGATCATGGTGTTTTCAATTCAGCAATATAAAAGTCTCTGAATCCTGATTGAAACAACTAATAATTTCTCGACAAGTTCACACAGACAATCCTTCGTCTACACGAACTCATCGTATGAGAAATCACTCTCAACTGAGTAAATTCAATCATTCAGAACCTTCTTACGTAAAATACACCACACCTACAATCTTCAATCACTATTGATCTCACCCATTTCTCAGCGTCCCTCCTACAGATCGACCCATCCTCTCTTGTGACCAAATTAACTCTGGAACACCATTTTCTTGGTTTAGTCTGGAGTCCTACAGATTGATCTATTGAACTTAAAGCACTCCCTTCTTGCAGTGCTTCTGTGTGAGGTTAAAAATTTCGCTCGGTTCAAGGAGTCTCCTCCGCACGGTCGTCTTCTCAATTCCGTAAAAACCAGCAAATCGTTTTTCCCCATCTACAAACTTATATCGCCGACGGTGAATGAATGGTGAAACAGGGAACTGGAAGTTGTTGGATGAAGTTGATTGAAGTTAGTGGTGATCGAATTTAGTTAACATGGGAGTAATCTGAGCTGACGGAAATCGAGATTGAGAAGGGGTTTTGACCTAAAGTTGGTGTTGAATGGCGAAGAAAAATTGTTGTTAGTGGTGGTTTGACGTCTAGAAGAGCAAAGAAATAGTGGTTGTATATATAGATCTACATATATAAATGAAAACATATTTGGGGCTTGGAAATTCGTTGGCTATTGTGCAGCAACTGGGAAGTAAATTACTACCATCGATTCATGGTTGTATGGAGGTCGGTTCGGAGCTTATTGAGTTGAATATTAAATGGTCAGTGAAAGGCAGTAATATCCGGGGATTGCTGGTGAAGATGATTGTCTTGACGGATGGAAGAATTGCAATCAGTGGTGACTTGATGTAATTTTCAAGTGGTAAGAAAAATTCGTTCAAAGACTTTAATAATAGAAAATAAGTACAAAAGATAGTCACCGTATTACGAGAGACTGGGACTCAGGATTCCACCAAACTTCATAATCATGTGGTTCAAATATTCCTTCTAGACAATCATAGATCAAATACTGAAGATATGGACTCTGATTCTTTGCCAAAAGTAGATTTTTAAAAGATTGAATGTAAATCAAAAGCATGATGCATCAAAAATACTTAGACCAAGCATACATCATCAAACAAAATCACGGTCAATTAAGAAAAATTATAAGACGATTAATAATTAATGCAAAAAGTCATAAAATAATTAATAGAATTACCACATGCATGAAACAAAGCCTCCTTCATTGCCTCAGTGTTGGGGTTTAGCTCCTCATGGTGAAAATACGCTCAAAATAATAACTCATGGCTGAATAGGTGTTTTATTCGAGAAAAATAATATTACAGCGAATCTGTAACAAATATAATTGTTACAGAATCCACTGTTACAGAAATTGCTGCAAACTGAAGATAATTGTTACTAATGGACTGTTACAGGAATCTGAAATTTAAGACACTAGGAAATACGACTGTCTTGTACAACCTTATGTTATTCAGCTTCGTCTTCTTCCTGCTGCAGCTGCAACTCCTCTTGCAGCGTACCCCAAACTCTCGACATCCTTCCTGGGACTCTAAACTTCTTATACATACACAACATGCAAAAGAAATCATGAAAATATCTTTCCTTTTCTTCCCTGAGTTATCTAAACTCTCCAAACTCGGTAACTAAATCCTGGCAGAATCCAAACACGACATCCTCTCCAAACTTGCACGTAACTTCCAAAAGAACAACCTAACTATCCTGAGAAACTTTCTTCTTTATCTGTTTCGACGCAAGTCCGGTATTATTTTTTTTATTTTCCACGCGTTCGCTGATCAATCCAAGATGTCCAAACCCTCTCTGTTATGGAATCAAATCTCACAAAAGAGATTGTTTTCTTCGTTTCCACGTACTTTCCAAAAGAAAAACCAATACCCGTTTAAATCTCTCACTCCCTGTTTTATCAATTATCTGTGTAAATCCCCCTCTTTCTTCGTATTTAAACCAATATCATCCCTGTTACATCAAACCAGGACGATATCTATCCATATCCATGAAGAAATCCGACATAAAATCGCCCTAACACTTGCCTGAAAATCTCGCAAGAAACTGAACTTTGAAGTTAGTTTTCCCGCCAAAAGTAAAATTCGAATGATGAAGATGAGGTGTCCCTTAATCAACTGCTGGGTGCCTTTATCACTTGGGGTGTAAATAGCAAATGGATGCCCCTTAGTAATTGAGGTGCACCTTATCCAAATGAGGGGTGAATTTAGTGATTTTCTCCCACGGGCGCAAATACCACTTTTCGAGTCAATTTCTCCGTGAAAGCTTATTTCTCCAAAGACACCTACAAAATCATAAATTAATCAAATAAATACAAAAATGGGCACTAACAAAATAGAAAATCGAGATCAAAATAAACACATAAATGCGTCTATCAAATACCCACAAACTTATTTGCTAGTCTCCATCAAATCAAATCTATAAAATAAAATCCTAACTCACTGTCGCAGGCATTGCGATTGCACTTAGCGTGTGCAACAAGCCTTTAAACCCTTAGGTGTCCCTAGTGGCCGAGTTATAGTCTCGGAAGGGTTTACTAGAGATATACCCACAAAACCTTTTGTCCAAACCTAGCTATATACGAAGAACCTTGAAAGGCACTAAAGAATCTCCTTGGTTGGCATACTCTCATTGACTATAGGAGGAAGTACCCTGATGCGAAATTCCAATTGATGTACATGAGTTTGCACTCAAGCATACTAAAATTCATATATAAGTGACAGAGCTCTACTCAGATAGTCTCACTATGGACATCAATATCCAGAGTGAAACAAATCACATGAATAGATTAAGAAGATGGATATAAAGAAAAACATAGATGATTTTTGATGTTGACTAAGGTGAACAGTGTTTCCCATATCTGTCTGAAGGCTACTGCCAAGATGAACCTATCCTAATGGACTGAGATACTGGTCTGACTAATATAAACACAACTGGCATATACAAGGTAACCAGTGATCGATAATCCTAATTCTAGATCAACTCAGTTGGCATATACAAGGGAATCAGTGGCTAATTTATTGAACTTTAACCTTTTTTTTTTTTTGCGGATCCAAGCGCATGCTTCTTGTCGGCAGATTACATGGTAATTCCCGTGGATCATGCGTTCCACGCTTGTTAGACGACAGAGACCGGGAGAACACACACATATTGCTATCCAAGTGTTAATATTTATTCCGATTGGTCTGGTCTCTTTTTTTTTTTTTTATAGTAACTCAATCACTCCATCTCATCCTAGCAATGGTAACAATTCGATGCATGTGCCCCACCAAATCACTTAGGGAAACATATTTAAAATAAATAAAAGAAAAACAGAAGGTAAAAAGGACTCAACGAGATATGGTGAAACTACCATGTTATTTCTAACACCTGAGCTTTGTGCTTTTATGAATAGACTCTATTTAGATGCTTTCATCTACTCATATTGGTTCCTCAAATCCTACAACCAAGATGAATCCATCCACTTAGATTTGTTAGTGCCATCCTTAATATGCATAAATTTCTAGGCTCTGGAGTTTAATATTGCAACTAAAAAGTTTCTCCCGTACCCCCAAACTTAAATCTAACATTATCCTCAATGCTCTAAAGATAAAATTAAAAGCATTAACAACGAGAACTGTTACCATTTGAAGAAAAAGAGTTAAGGAAATATATTACTGTATTGCAGGAGCATGGGTTACCTCTCAAGAAGTGTTAAGTTTAACGTCTTCAGCCAGATATAAGAAAGAATTAATCACCTCATAAAATAAAGCAATAACCGAAATAACTGTGAGTCGTCTGCATCAAAAAGTGTTATCACAGACAACAGGAAACTGCAGCAAACCAAGAAAGTGAATATACATAGCACACCCTTGCCTAGTTTCATGTTTAAGATAACTACATCTAGTTGTGGTTCTTGTTCAGGTTCTATAAAGGGGTCTAAATAAAATAGTTTCATGGGTTACATTTCCTCGTAGCTAAGATCTGAATAATCAGGTTTTAGAGTCTGGAAAAACTCAACTAAAAACTTAGAAGCACATTATAATAACCTGAATAATTGAGGATCCTCAAAGTCAATCATGTTTGACTTACACAGTTGACCACAATGAGAGTGGTGATCATTCTTAAGAAAATGCGTCGATTCTAACATCCTAAAGTACTTAGGTTTAGTCTCAAAACTCAATAAATGACATATTTGAAACTTATAAGTTCTCACATTTGGAAGAAATTTATTTGGTGGGAAAACAAAATCAATCTGGGTATCATAGCCTAGGTAAACCACATCAACCAGAGGATGGGTTTCTAACAACTGATTTTCTTTATGGACATCACTAGGTTCAGGAAAACGTTTATGAAGATAATCTTGCAAAATTGTTGAGGAACATATGTCAAATCCCAAGTGAGGGACCTTTCTAAGAGTTAAAGCCCACGGAGAATGATAATTACCCTAAACTTAGAGTTTTCAGTGTCTCTAGAAAGACTAGTCACAACTTCCCTAATTTCTAGGTCATCAGATTCCTGGAAATGGTCAATTGATTCTTCTAAGTCAGGTTCATCCTCACTCATCTCTACGATTAAATTTCTTTGTCTAACATTATTGTTTATAAATCGCTAGACTCAAAAACAGTATTCTCAGAATAAACCTGTTCTTCTAAACCATCATCGGCTTCGTAATCAAAAGGAAATACTACATCATCTAAAACAGGGGTATCTCTAGTCAAATACTAGTCCTTTTGAATAGGTGAATAATTATTAAAATTATTTGGATTTGAACTAGAAATAACATTATCATTATAAATCCCAATTGGAGTAACAAATTCCTGATCACTATGCCTACATATTTCATATTCTTCATCAGCACTATCCTCATCATAATCATCATTATAATAATATGAAAATGGTTGAACCTCATCAAACAAGTAGTGTTACCAATTTTAACCTCGTCATCTTGATTATGTGAATAAAAATTATCCTTATTTGTAAGGGTACTATTGGAAACACTGTATTGGAAATTAAGTTTATTTCGAATCATTTTTTCCGCAATCCTATTTGTACTCTCAGTAAACCGCTTAAGAGACTCTTCTAGAGACATCTTTGACTGGTTTAGGGATTCGTCTGAAATATTAAAGGTTTTCTTCATTAATAAGGTATGACTCTTGAGAGACTCTTCTAGAGAAATTGAAGGATTGTTTTGCTCATATGACTGGTGGGTGTGCGAATAATAATTGGGCTCACCCTGGTATGAACCATAATCTTGAAAAGGTTGGCGTCTGCAACCACTATTCACACTATGTTCATAATAAGAATAATGTCCATGTTTCAGATGATAACGCCCGGAGGGTTCACCGTACTAAACCACGTGTTTTCCCACTAATCGGTGCCAGACGATGCAATATGAAGTGCACGTGTGCGTTTGTGTTCATGCTTTCAGAGCTTCAACACAAAATAAAACCTACTGACAAGGGATTCGTGGGTGGAAAGAATTTTACCTCCCGTACCAGACGGCGACGAATCGGTTGTAGTCGACTCAGGCCACCAACTCCTATGTCAGTGTACGAACCCGAGGGGCCGAGAAAGTATCGTAACTGTCGTCCTTCCCTGCAGCAGTTTATATTTACTTTTTAACCCTCCTTAGGGTTTAAAAATAAAAATGTCCAAAAGAATGTCCCAAAAAGTTCAAAAATAAAAAGAAAAATTACAGAAAAGCAAACCCTAATACAGTTTCCAAAAATAAAAATAATTAAAATAACTATATATAAAATCTTATTCTTCACTCCTTTCGGATTCCTCTTTTCTTTCCTTCTTTGGCGATGCTTTCCTTTTATAGTACTTTTTCTTCCCTTGTAGCTTCACTCCAAATCTGAAAAGAATCGAAAAATATCAAAAGTGTAAAAGAGAACCAAAAATCTAAAAAATAAAAATAAAAATAAATCTCAAACCTAATACAAGTCCGCGTCGGCAGCGCCAAAAATTGATGTAATTTTGAAGTGGTAAGAAACGTTCGTTCAAAGACTTGTACATATTTGGTTTCAGATTTCAACAATAGAAAATAGGTACAAAAGATAGTCACGGTATTACGAGAGACTGGGACTCAGGATTCCACCAAACTTCATAATCATGTGGTTCAAATATTCATTCTAGACAATGATAGATCAAGTACTGAAAATATGGACTCTGATTCTTTGCCAAAAGTATATTTTTAAAAGATTGAATGTAAATCAAAAGCATGATGCATCAAAAGTACTTAGACCAAGCATACATCATCAAACGAAATCACAGTCAATTAATAAAAATCATAAGATGATTAATAATTAATGCAAAAAGTCATAAAAGAATTAATAGAATTACTACATCCATGAAACAAAGCTTCCTCCATTTCCCCAGTGTTGGGGTTTAGTTCTTTATGGTAAAAACACACTCAAAATAATAACTCATGGCTGAATAGGTGTTTTATTGAAGAAAAATAATATTACAGCGAATCTGTAACAGATATAATTATTACAGAATTCACTGTTACAGAAATTGTTGCAAACTGAAGATAATTGTTACTAATGGACTGTTACCGGAATCTGAAATTTAAGACACTAGGAAATACGACTGTCATGTACAACCTTATGTTCTTCAGCTTCGTCTTCTTCCTGCTGCTGCTGCAACTCCTCCTGCAGCTTGATTCTTAGCTCTGCAGCGTACCCCAGACTCTCTACATCCTTCATAGGACTCTAAACTTCTTATATATACACAACAGGCAAAATAAATCATGAAAATATCTTTCCTTTTCTTCCCTCAGTTATTTGAACTCTCCAAACTCGGTAACTAAATCTTGACAGAATCCAAACACGACATCCTCTCCAAACTTGCGCATAACTTCCAAAAGAACAACCAAACTATCCCGAGAAACTTTCTTCTTTTCCTGTTTCGATGCAAGTCCGATATTATTTTCTTTATTTTCTACGTGTCTGCTGATCAATCCAAGCTGTCCAAACCCTCTCTGATTATTTTCTTCGTTTCCACGTACTTTCCAAAAGCAAAACCAGTACCCGTTTAAATCTCTCAGTCCCTGTTTTATCGATTATCTGTGTAAATCCTCCTCTTTCTTCGTATTTAAAACCAATATCATCCCTGTTACATCAAAATAGGACGATATTTATCCATATCCACGAAGAAATCCGACATAAACTCGCCCTAACACTTGCCTGAAAATCTCGCAGGAAACTGAACTTTGAAATTAGTTTTCCCGCTAAAAGTAAAATTCGAATGATGAAAATGAGGTGTCCCCTAACCAACTATCGGGTGCCTTTATCACTTGGAGTGTAAATAGCAAGTGGGAGCCCCTTAGTAACTGAGGTGCCTCTTATCCAAATGAGGGATGACTTTAGTGATTTTCTCCCACGAGCGTAAATACCACTTTTCGAGCCAATTTCTCCGCGAAAGCTTATTTCTCCAAAGACACCTATAAAAGCATAAATTAATCAAATAAATACAAAATGGGCACTAACAAAATAGAAAATCGAGATCAATATGGACACATAAATGCATCTATCATGAATATGTACGTATTGTAGACGAGAATGAAGATGGAAACGAACTGAAACAACAACAATAGAGTTATGGGTTGGCTAAGGCTTAGTTTGGTATTGCTGCGGCTTTTATATATGCATTTTTATGTTGTGCGTTGATGTGCTGTGCTGTGCTGTGAGAAAAAGGCAGTTAGACGTTTGGTAAATTACTAATAAAAGTTAAAGCTGAGTAAAAAAGCAATCAAAATGTGTTCGGTAAAATACCAGATTCAACCATTGTTGTTGTGGCAAATGACAAAAACAATCATATCTCTGAAAATAGTTTTATTCAATTTTATTGGGTTAATAAATATATTACTACTAAATTTACTAATTATTTAATTATTAAATAATTATCATTATTAATTATTAATAAAGGTGATTACATAGAAATGGTTGGAAGCCGGGCAACAAGTTGTGCCCCGACGCCTTTCTGGATAGTCAACCCTACCCTTTGAAAAAGAGAACTACCTAATTTGCTATTAGCATCATAACTAGCTAAGCAATTCTTCAATCTCTTCAAAAAGACAATCATTTCATCACCCAATTCACCCAATGTAGTAAAACCCAAAACGCTAAACCCATAACCGTGTGTGGTGCATTTGTTATATATTTACTAATTGTTAATATTATTATGATTGTTACAAAAAAAATTACTTACCTACTTTTTATTATGTTTTTTTTCATAAGAGATTAAGAACTGCTTGGCCAATCATGATGCTGGCAGTAGTCGTGGCAGTTTTCTATTTCATAGATTAGGTGTGGTTATTCAAAAGGGTGTTGGAGCTCAATTTGTTGCTAGGCTACCAACGGTTAAATTGTAATTACATTAATAGGCCCTCTAAGGTGTGTTTTCTCAAAATCAAACTAAAATTAAATAATTAATTAAATTCTTTTTTTTTTTGACAAATTAAATGAAATGGTATCATAATATAGTTTGAAAATCAAATATAAAAGGGGTTAGTGCCCAGATTGTTGCTAGGTCACCAACTAAATCTTTGTATGATCCCAGAAATGATTAATTCAACCTATTAAAAGGAAAATAAAAGTAAAAAAAATTATAATAATATTTAAATAATATAACATAAAAAATAAAAAATTGATTGTATATATATTTAAGGGTAATTTTTGTCATTTACGAAGTAAAATAAGGACAAAAAGGATAAATCAAGTATTAAATTTTGGTGGGACAAAAGCTTATGCTTTTGTAGCTTTTAAAGGCTTCTCCTCCCCGACTGTTAGAAATTGAGGAATTTGGGAAGTGCTTTAGGTAAAAAGCACTTTGATTTTTTTTTCCAAACAACAATTTCAAAAATTATTGACATATATAGGTTTTGAAAGTGCTTTTGGAAAATAAAAGCATTACCAAACCCAGCCTAAGATGGTTCCAGTCCGTGAAAAGGATTTGATGTCGTACCCAGGATAGAGAATGAATTGGCAGTACACAAATTACTAGTGATATTTGTGTTGGTTGGGTGGATAATGTGGAAAGTATTGGTTGGAACGCAGTGAGTCTAATGCTGAGAAATTATTGCAATGGAACTTATAAATTTGAACTGAAGTTCAGGGAGAAAAGAATGGTTCTAGGGTCAGGTTTAACAAGGAAGTTGAGGTGTTGTGCCCGGAGTTGGTACTGGCCTGAATGTGGAATCTAAAGTTGGTGTCTGGATTGGGCCTGACAACTACAGCTGGGTCAATATTAGTCTCTGTTAGAGCACTGCTCGGTCGAACTCGCATGCGTTGCTATCTCAAGCATGTTTGTCAATGTTAGTGATCAAAACTATAAGTCTTGATTTCTAGTCTACTTATAGATGTCTCGGACTATGAAATAGATTGTGTAGTTGATCCTTAGACTTCATAGCGTTCATCATTTGAAGACGAAGAACTACTAAGGAGAGCTTGTGGAACTTCATCAACAAAAGGTATGTGGAGACTGAAACTCATCTATCACTTGGAAAGTCTACTTCTACTCTATCTTATATATTGATACATAAGTTATGTTACGATATAGTTTTATATTATACACATTTGAGATTTCGAGCTGGTTTTAACTCGCGTACATATTTTTCGGAATATGTGTTGGCAAGCTTTCTCTTCGACCAAGTTCATCTTATATTCTTGACGCAAGTCAAAAGATGATCATGTGAAAATTGCCCAGTAACATCTTACATATTTTTTGTGAAATAATCATTTGGTGTAGACTTGGAAGGTTTCGTTATGATTATTTCAATAACTTGAAAATTGCTTTGATGCTAATAGTGTGTGAAAACGGCTATTGTCATCCTCTAAGAAAGTTTCAATGATTGAAATAAGAGTTTATAACACTTAACCATTATTGGATATGACATGTTGTGTACTCTTGCACATATGTAATGCATGTCCGGGAACCATAGAATGCGTACCCGTACGCGTACCTGTTGGCTTGAGAAATCCGGGAACCGAAGTATGCGCACCCATTCGCGTGCTGGCGTAAAGTTCATGTCTGAATACTTCTGCTGGGATTGGAAGTACGTGTACTCGTTTGCGTACTGGCGAAACCCAATCTTGGTCCGGGTATTGCAAGTATGCGTACCCGTTTGCATACTTGAAGGTTAAAGTTCTATAATCGGTTGTGTACATGAACTTAAACATTTATATAATAAGGAACACAATCTTTGCAAACCGTGGCTATAATGTTCACGGATTGATTCGAGTGAATCAAACCGATTTTTCTTCAATTGTGTTCTTGTATACTTCTATGAGAATATAGCAATTGAACAACTCTTTAACTAGTTTCATTTGAGTCATTTTAACTAGTTATGTTTAAGATGAACAAGGTTGATATGAGAGTGTTCATATGGATAACTTCGGTTAACTATTGTTGATCCAACATGGTTTACACGTTTAGGTATGGTTACATAAACCTAAATGAGGGTACATTTCATTTGTATGTAACAAGCTAAGTTCGATCTAACGGTTGAAATATATTATCTTGGTTGAATCAGGTTTTTCATCTAACGGTGAATATTGAATGCTTTGTTACCAAGGTAACTTAGATTGCAAACCCTGATTTGAAAATTATATAAAGGAGAACTCTAAAAACTGGGAAACCTAATCCCTACACTTCTGTGTGCTACTAGTTGCATAGCTAGAGTCGATTCTCCTTTAACCTTAGGTTTCTCACGAGACCCTGTAAGTTAACGACTTGAAGACTTCATTGGGATTGTGAAGCCAGACCCAAATATTTTCTCTGTAGTTGTGTGTTCTGATCTTGCCCGATTCTGTCGTCTGAGTACTATCTTCTCTAAGATTTGCTCGAGATTTAATCTCTGATAGGCAAGCTAAAAAGTAATCACAAACACCTTCGTCTCATCGTTTGTGATTCCACAATATCTAGTTTTGATTCCATACGATTTAGATTATTGTGAGGTGATTGATAATACTACACTGTTCTTCGGGAATATAAGACCGGTTTATCAATTGGTTCCTGTTCACCTTGGTTTATCAAAATACGGAACAAAACTCATAGTTATTTTTGTGGGAGACAGATTTATCTATTCCAATAGACAATTTTTTTTTGTGAGACAAATTTGTTTATCAAGTCTTCGACTTTGGGTCATAGCAACTCTTGGTTGTGGGTGAGATCAACTAGGGGAATCAAGTGCGTAGTATCCTGCTGGGATCAGAGACGTAAGGAACGAAACCGTACCTTGAATCAGTGTGAGATTGATTAGGGTTCAACTATAGTACAGTAAGAATTTCATTGGTAGTACGCTAGTGTCTGTAGCGGCTTAATACAGTATGGTTTTCAAAGCTGGACTAGGTCCCGGGGTTTTTCTGCATTTACGGTTTTCCTCGTTAACAAAATAATGGTGTATGTTGATTAAAGATTTAATGGGGGTTGTAGTAGTAGTGTTAAGGATGGTTCGAACTCTAAGACTTGTGAAGGTGAAGGATTTTTAGATTTATAAAAATTATATACAAAAATATTGACAAATTGGTAGAGAGGTACTGGGACTAGGATTCCGCCAAATTCATTTCTTAAGGTTCAAATAATAATTCTTTTATCAATAATAGATCGAAAAATATATTAAATATATCGACTCTAATTTATTGCCAAGATAGATTCTCAAAATATTAGGTGTAAATGTTAAGCATGGGACATCAAATCATCTAAGCTAAGCATGACCCATCAAATCAAATCACAACTAATTAATTTAAATCATAATTTCAATTAAAATTAATGCAAAAGTCATGAAAATAATTAAATATAATTACCCAAGTGTGAAATAAGGCTTCCTCCATCGCCCCAGTGTTGGGGTTTAGCTCCTCATATTAATCATAATCTCAAAATACATGTATAAAGCTCAAAAGTTGATTAAAGGGAGTAAAACAATTGAACAGAAAAATCGCAACAGAAATAACTGTTGCAAAGGCGCTGTTCAACCGTTACAAAAGGAACGATAAAAAGCTGAAGTGTCGTTGTCGCGCGTTGTAACTACGGCTGTCAATAAACGACGGTTCTTGCAAGTTTGTTCTTCGTGTTCTTCATATTCATCACGAACAGCAGCAGCAACAGAGAGAATTGGTGATTCTTCCTCTGCAGCTTCCTATTTTCTCCTCCCCACTCTCGACACCCTCTCTAGTAGACCCAAAGAGCCTATTTATACCCAACAACAGCTCCAAATCTCGCCAATAACTCCAATATAATTCTTCATTACGCGGGCAGTGAATAACAATATTTTCCGAATATTTTCTTACCAAACTTGGAATTTCTTGCGTAAACTTCCTCCCTCCACGCTCCAAATCGATTCTTCACGACCCAAAGTGATGCTCGAGCCATTCCACATCATCAGAACACGTCCATAACTCTCCATGACGCGTGATTATCATCCTCCAGTGCATGCTTGCCCTGTTTTGAACTCGAGAATCAAAACACGTATTCCATCCAAATTTGATCGAAACCACCACCCAAACTTTGTTCCTTATGCCAAATCACATCTTTCTGCCAATTTTCAGCGATTGAATCGCACTCTAACCCATTCATTTTGACAATCAAAATTCTGCCAGTTGAAAACTTCATTTCCGCCAAAAACACAAATTCAAATTGTTGAAGAAGGTGCCCCTTATCCAGAGTGCTGGGGTGCGAATATCAATTGGGGTGGAAATAGTAATTTTTCTGGGTTCCTCCGGGACATTTCTGGGACGCTTCCGGTGCATTTCTGGGGTGCCTACGGTACATTTCTCCGGGGTGTAAAACACTGCTTTTTGAGCCCATTTCGCCGCAAGGGCTTATTTCTCTAAAATTTCCTACAAGAACACAAAATAACACAATAAGTTCTTAATCGAGTCTAACAATACAGAACATTGAGAACAAAATAGACACATAAATGCGTCTATCAAATACCCCCAAACTTATTATTTGCTAGTCCCGAGCAAATCAAAACTACAAAATAAAATGACTACACTTAGCACGTGCAGCAAGCCGTTAAACCACTAGGTGGCCCTAGTGGCGGAGTGTTGTCTCCGGAGGGTTTACCAGAGGTGTACCCACAAAACCTTTACTCCAGACCCTATCTATCTACAACGAACCTTGGAAGGCACTAAAGAATCTCCTTGGTTGGCATACTTATTGACTACAAGAGGAAGTACCCTGATGCGAAATTCTAATTGATGTACACGAGTTTGCACTCAAGCATACTAACATTCATATATAAGTGACAGAGCTCTACTCAGATAGTTGCACTATGGACATCATATTCGGAGTCATACTAATCACATGGAAAGATTAAGAGATGGATATATAGAAAAACATATATGGTTTTGATGTTTACTAAGTGAACGGCGTTTCCCATATTTGTCTGAAGGCCTCCGCCAAAATGAACCTATCATAATGGATTGAGATACTAGTCTGACTAATATCAACACACTGGCATATACAAGGGTACCAGTGGTCGATAACCTAACTCTAGGTCAACACAACTGGCATATACAAGGGTACCAGTAGTCGACTTTATTGAATTTATTCCTTTTGGTCAAATGGTCTGGTCTCAATTTTTTTTATGGTATCTCAATCACTCTAATTCACCCTAGAATTGGTAACAACTTGAATCATGGGCCCCACCGATCACTTAGAGAAACATAGTTTAAAAACAAAATAAAAATAGAAGTGAAAAGGACTCAACGAGATATGGTGCAACTATCATGTTATTTCTAACACCTGAGCTCTGTGCTTTTATGAATAGACTCTATAGATGTTTCCATCTAATCAGATTGGTTACTCAACTCCTAAAACCAAAATGCTTCCATCCACTTAGATTGGTTAGTGCCATCCTAAATAAGCATAAATTTCTAGGCTCTGGAGTTTATTTATTATGCAACTAAAAAGTTTCTCCCACACCCCCAAACTTAAACCTAACATTGTCCTCAATGTTCTAAAGATAAAATTAAAAACATGAACAAGGAGAAACTGTTACCAATGAAGCAAAAGAGATAAGGAAAGATATTACCGTGTCGCATGAATATTGGGTTACCTCCCAAGAAGTGCTAAGTTTAAAGTCTTCAGCCAGACTAAGAAAGGTTTAGTCACCATGTAGAATCATATAGTAGTAGCCGGAATAACTGTGGGTCATCTGGATCAAAAAGTGTTACCCACAAGAAGAGGAAACTGCAACAGACCAAGAAGATACCGAACATACCCTTGCTTAAGACAACTACATCTAGTTGTGGTTCAGGTTCAGGCTCTATAAAAGGGTCTAAATAAAAGGTTTTCATCGGTTGGATTTCCTCAAAGCTAAGATCCGGTTCAGGTATTAGAGTCTGGAAAAACTCAACTAAGAACTTAGAATCACATAACAACAACCTGAATAATTGGGGATCCTCTAAGTCAATCAGATATGACTTACATAGTTGACCACATTGAAATAGGTGGTCTTCCTTAAGAAAATGTTTCGACCCTAATATCCTAAAGTGATTAGGTTTAGTCTCAAAACTTAAAAACCGACACACCTTAAAATCAAAAGTTCCCACAATTGGTTGAAAATTTTTTGGTGGGAAAACAAAGTCAATCTTGGTATCATAGCCTGGGTTAACCACATCAACCATAGGATGGGTTTCTAACAACTGAGCTTCTTTCTGGACATCATTAGGTTCGGGAAAACGTGTATGAAGATAATCTTGTAAGATGGTTAAGGCACAAATGTCAAGTCCTACAGGAGGGTACTTTCTAAGAGTTAAAGCACACGGAGAATGATAATCACCCCCAAACTTAGAGTTTTATGTGTCTCTAGAAAGACTAGTCACAACTTCCCTAATTTCTAGGTCATCAGATTCCTGGAAATGGTCAATAGATTCTTCTAAGTTGGGTTCATCCTCACTCATTTCTACGAGTTTATCATCTTCTAAGACTAGTGTTTCTAAATCTCTAGATTCTAAAACAGTATTCTCGGGGTAAACTCTTTCCTCTAAACCATCATCACAATCATATAAAGGATTATCAGAGAAAGGCTCATAAACTAAGGTTTTAATCATAGTTACCGACTCCGATTCACTGATAGGCACATCAAATAATGGATTATCCAACATACTGCAGGCTAAAGGATCATGAACTACATCGTCTAAAACGGTGGTATCTCTAGTCAAATCCACATCCTTTTGAATAGGTGAATAATTATTAAAATTATTTGGATTTGTATTAGAAACAACACTATCATTATAAAGCTCAATCGGAGTAACAAATTCCTGATCACTATGCCTACATATTTCATGTTCTTCATCAATACTATCCTCATCATAATCATCACTATAATAACATGAAAATGATCGAACCTTATCCAAACAAGTAGTGTTACCAATTCTAACCTCGTCCTCTAAATTAGGCAAATATTCACTATTGATATCAAGGGTAGAATTAGAAACCCTATTTTGGAAATTTAGATTATTTCGAGCAGCATTAGCCAAGTGTTCATTTTCTGCCTCTATACGTGCCTGAATTTCACTGAGCATAACACTTGTACGTTCACCACTCTCGTTTATCATCTCAGAATATCATGTACACTCTTCTTTTGAACTATTCATTGCAACTAAACGTTTATACGTCCTTTCAATCCGTTGTTGGGTCTCTTCTAGAGATGGAACAGGTTCAGAAATATCATAATCAGGACTAGTTTCCAAAAACGAGTAACCAGTACTACATTGTTCCTGATTTTCTTGCTCGTAAGACCAATTCGCGTGTGGATAGTAATTGGGCTCACCATGGTATGAACCATAACCTTGAAAAGGTTGGCGTTCCCAACTACTATTCCCACCATGGTCATTAAACTGATGACGTCCATATTCAAATTCAGGTCGATACTCATTGTATTGGATTCTATCATACCAGTTCGACATTCTTAATTGCAAGGGAATTCTACACAACCACAAACAAGGCCGACTCGACTCTACCAAAACAAACCTAAAGATTTCTAGCAAACAAAAAGCATGATGGCTTCACTTAGATTGTTTTCTAGAACAGCTTCTATTCCTTCAAAAAGGAATTCGTTACAATTTGAGCACACCCCTCTGGAATCAATCCGAGCTAATGAAAGTTGAATCGAGGCGAGGGAAACTTAGTAGAGCTTTGATACCCAAGGCCTCACCGCATTAGAAGGCGGCGCAGTCACGCATTCAACTCACAGAAACCATCATGAACTTTGAAGTGTGCTTAAAGAGCAACCAATATTTTTCGAACGAGTTTCCTATTAAGCTCGTTACCCTAACGGTCTCGTTCTATTCCAAATTTTAAATCTTGGGTTCGCGTTAGGTTTCCTTTACCTAAGGCGGGCAAGAAGGGAGCGGTGATGAAATCCGAACCCTTATCTTGTATTGGCCAGGCCTTGCCCTTTACTAGGAATTTAAAAACATTCCAAATTCGTCCTCAATCAATGAATCACCTTAAGGAATACAGTAAACCCGCTGACAGGAGATTCACGAGTGTTTCGATGGACTTACCTCCCGTACCAGACGGGGGATGAACCGTTTAAGTCGACTCGGGCCACGACTCCTATGTCATGTACGAACCCGAGGGGCCAAGACGATATAGTAATCGTCGTCCTTCCCTGCACACACTTTATATAATTTTTTTTTTTTTAATAATAATACCCTTCCGTAGGGTTAAAAAAATAAAAAAAATAAAGTCCAATTGTCCAGAATAAAGTCCAAATAAAAAGTCCAAAAATTACAAAAATCATGAAAAATAAAGCCTATTTACAAATCCTAAAAAAAAATTATGTCTTTTTTTTTCTTCTCTTTTAGCTTATAGCTTTTAGCTTTAAGCTTTTTGTTCCCAAGTCCTTAGTATTCCACTTCGAACCTGTAAATCAAAGACACAAAAAGAAACGTAAAAAGGAACAAATAATAGTAAAAAAAATAATAAAAACCTAAAAATTCTACCTAAGCACAAATCCGCGTCGGCGGCACCAAAATGATTAAAGATTTAATGGGGCTTGTAGTAGTAGTGGTAAGGATGGTTGGAACTCTAAGACTTGTGAAGGTGAAGGATTTTTAGATTTATAAAAATTATATACAAAAATATTGACAAATTGGTAGAGAGGTACTGGGACTAGGATTCCGCCAAATTCATTTCTTAAGGTTCAAATAATAATTCTTTTATCAATAATAGATCGAAAAATATATTAAATATATCGACTCTAATTTATTGCCAAGATAGATTCTCAAAATATTTGGTATAAATGTTAAGCATGGGACATCAAATCATCTAAGCTAAGCATGACCCATCAAATCAAATCCCAACTAATTAATTTAAATCATAATTTCAATTAAAATTAATGCAAAAGTCATGAAAAGAATTAAATATAATTACCCAAGTGTGAAATAAGGCTTCCTCCATCGCCCCAGTGTTGGGGTTTAGCTCCTCATATTAATCATAATCTCAAAATACATGTATAAAGCTCAAAAGTTGATTAAAGGGAGTAAAACAATTGAACAGAAAAATCGCAACAGAAATAATTGTTGCAAAGGCGCTGTTCAAACGTTACAAAAGGAACGATAAAAAGCTGAAGTGTCGTTGTCGCGCGTTGTAACTACGACTGTCAATAAACGACGGTTCTTGCAAGTCTGTTCTTCATCTTCATCACGAACAGCAGCAGCAGCAGAGAGAATTGGTGATTCTTCCTCTGCAACTTCCTCTCTTCTCCTCCCCACTCTCGACACCCTCTCTAGTAGACCCAAAGAGCCTATTTATACCCAACAACAGCTCCAAATCTCGCCAATAACTCCAATATAATTCTTCATTATGCGGGCAGTGAATAACAATATTTTCCGAATATTTTCTTACCAAACTTGGAATTTCTTGCGTAAACTTCCTCCCTCCACGCTCCAAATCGATTCTTCACGACCCAAAGTGATGCTCGAGCCATTCCACATCATCAGAACACGTCCATAACTCTCCATGACGCGTGATTATCATCCTCCAGTGCATGCTTGCCCTGTTTTGAACTCGAGAATCAAAACACGTATTCCATCCAAATTTGATCAAAACCACCACCCAAACTTTGTTCCTTATGCCAAATCACATCTTTCTGCTAATTTTCAGCGATTGAATAACACTCTAACCCATTCATTTTGACAATCAAAATTCTGCCAGTTGAAAACTTCATTTCCCGCCAAAAACACAAATTCAAATTGTTTAAGAAGGTGCCCCTTATCCAGAATGCTGGGGTGCGAATATCAATTGGGGTGGAAATAGTAATTTTTCTGGGTTCCTCCGGGACATTTCTGGGACGCTTCCGGTGCATTTCTGGGGTGCCTACGGTACATTTCTCCGGGGTGTAAAACACTGCTTTTTGAGCCCATTTCGCCGCAAGGGCTTATTTCTCTAAAATTTCCTACAAGAACACAAAATAACACAATAAGTACTTAATCGAGTCTAACAATACAGAACATTGAGAACAAAATAGACACATAAATGCGTCTATCATCTGTGTTATTTCTTTTCCGCATTATATTTTGTTATATAATTGAAATATCACAGGTCGTGCGTCGAATCGATCAATTGGGAAATCTAACCTTTGGTTGTTGATTGAAACTGATTGATCCTTGAACATTGGTCTTTGGTACCGTTCAAGTTACTACCCTTATATTCAACCGAGCTCGCAAATTTCTATTTGCTGATTGCAGATTGAATTGAGAGATAGAGAGATACTTTTATAAAGATTGAGTCTGACTGTCTAGTTGATTCTCTTTAAAGTATATTGGAGTAAGTCCTCTCAGATTGCCAAACGAATTGTTGGGTGTGGTTGTTGTACCCCCCGCATTTTCAATTGGTACATTAAAATACCTTATAAGTCCGTGTTTGTAGTGATCCGATATGGACAGAAGTGTTATCTCTAATCACGCATCACCAATTCAGGAATTTTTGGCTAAAAATCCTGATTCACCTGAGAATGCTGTCACATCTCCTTCATCATCTAAACCCATACTTAACTGGGAAGCTCGTCTTGATGAACAGTTAGATGAAATTTATTCAGAAGAAATACAAGATGTTGAAGAAGAATTCTCACAATACATCATTCTCTTTGATCGTCTTCTAAAGAAAAAAAGTCAACATCCTGCTTGGCTGAATTTCTGACTCCTCTCTGCGTTGAAAACAAAAAATTGAGAAAACTCTTTAAGGGGTATGCTTGTGGGTATATCTTGTTACAAGCTACTTTTAAAGGTCGTGACGAGAATATATGTTCAAATAAAGAATGTGGTGATCTTCGTCGAAATCTCTTTGTGTTGAAAGAAATACTTGCAGAGACTGAAGCAAGATATGACTCTCAACAAAATTGTTTAAATGTCAGATATAAGGTTTTTCTCACCTGAGAAAAACAATTGGAGACTGATCTTAGTGCTCCTCTTGAAAAGGTCAAAGCTTTGGAAGAGAATTTGAAAAAAATTCAATTCTAGCTCTACAAAACTGTCTTCTATGCTTGGAGCATGTAAAGAACATCGTGATACACGTGGTCTGGTCTATAAAGGTATAGATGCTCCAAGTATTGGTAAGATAAATTTTGTTAAGGCAAATGACCTTCTTCAATCTACAGCTGCAGATGTATCTGGAATTAAAGTACGTAAGCCTACAAGGACGACTCAGTTGAGAACGGACATCCCTGTCAACTGCTATTATAAGGTCACATTGAAAGAAGATGTCATCTTCGTTTACGGAATGAAAAACTTCACAAAATTTTTATTTGGATGTCTAGAAAAGTAATCAAACATGTTCCTGAGTGTTTAGTTATAAATTCATTCCACAATCAAGAAAAGTGCTGCAATGGGCCATTTCCTGATTATGAACATAACATTTCTTCTGCTTACAACTGTTAAAAAAATTCCATGATTTATTATTTCCCTCGTCACATGAAAATTCCATGATTTCATGATACTTCCCTCAATTCATGAAATATTATAAATTAGGGAGAAAACGCACGGGACCCGGGCTCTCGGCCGTCCATGCTCTAGCCATGGCCGGTCCCATATGCCCATGTCTTATTATTTTAATATTATTTGTTTCTTCATCCCATGGAAACTCTTTCACTTCAAGGAAATTCCCTAGTTTCAGTAAACTCCTTGGATTCATGAAATTTCACCCAAGTTCATGAAAAATAATATAAAATTAGGGAAACCCGTGGGACCGGGCCATAGCCGGCCAGTCACGCCCTAGCCGGTCCCACACGCCCCTTATTTTATCATTATTATTTTTTATGATTCCCCCATCTCATGGAAACTCCTTAATTTTAACAAATTCCTTGGTTTCAACAAACTTCTTGATTTTTATGATATTTCCCTAAAATCATGAAAATATTATTGGGACCGGCTCCTTGGCCGGTCGGCCATCCCTTGGCCTAGCCGGTCCCACACCTCATGATTCCTTCATTATTTTATAATTTTATTCCTTCATCTCATGAAGTTTCACGGTTTCAGCAAAATCCCTGATTTCTTCATATTTTCTCAAAATGTTGCTCAAACGCACACCGGAAAATATCGAAACTCTCAGGACTGAGACACGAACATTATGGTGACGCGGGCATGTCTCCTTGACCGACCAAGGCCGGCCCTGAGGCTTGGAAATAGCCGGTCCCACGTGTTTTAATAATTTTGACCTAATTTGCTCAATTGCTCATACTGGGTCCAAACTCTTCCCAAACAGCTGGGAGTTTGTTAAAACGACCATCAACTGGTCCCATGACCACCAAGGGCCGATCTCATGATCCCTTTTCGGTCCCTCATCTCTCCATAGTCAGGTTCTACTACCTGACGCTCACACGAGCACTACTTGAAAAATGATTAAACCAGCATTTAATCATCCTCTCACCAATTGATCTTCAAGAGAATTTGGTATTTTGCTCACTTGAGCATCTGGGCGCTGTATGGTCGATTCATCATCCCCTGTAGCCGGTCCCTACTTCATTTTCATGAATGATTTTCAATAAATCATCAATTTATCATCAATTCGGCAATTGATCAAAATTAGGGTTTCGAATCCAGAGCTCTGCAAAACATAATTTTGAGCAGATTCAAACACTAATAATTTTACGTTGATCCCGTGATCAACACTTTAATAACTATACTCGGTAATCGAATTTTATATAGTGGTAAATAGAGTTGTCGTTCACTCGGACTGATGAGATTGGTTTTAAGAATTAATAAACTAAAATAAAATAAAAATATATACAAAATATTGTCACGGGATGAATAATTTACTGGGACTCGGGATTTCACTGTTTTTCATATTCAAGTGGTTCAGAAATTAATCCTAGGCAATTATAGCTCCAAACAAAAGAAATATTAACTCCATTATTGCCAAAATAAATTTCGTAAAACATCAATTGTAAATTTCAAGCATAGTGTATCAAAAGCACCTAAGACTAAGCATACACTATCAAACAAGATAACAATTGATTAATAGAAATCATAAATCATTTAAAATCGGTGCAAAAAGTAAATAAGAAATTAACTAAATTACCCCAAAGATGAAATACAGTTTCCTCCGTTGTCCCGGTGATGGGGTCTAGCTCCGCATGGTGAAAACACACTTAAAATATTTATTCATGGCTCAAAAAGTGGTTTACAAATGATGAAAATGTGAGAAAATTATTAAAGCAGTGATTTTCTTTTCTCTCCCAAAACTCTCCCCAAATGTGCTCTCTAGCTCTCTATTTATACACACAAATACACATCACTCAAATATATTCTTCCATAACTCCAAAATCTTCTTCTTTTTAATTAAAAATATCTTCAAGAATTTTTCCTTCTCTTTATTCTATATATGTCTTTACTAAACCCATATCTTCTTGAATTCGCAGAATAAAATCCAAGATAAAACTTCTAAGAATATCTTTCTTGTTTAATACAAGATAACTTCCTTTTTCTTCAAAACTTCATGTTTGTAAGGCAAGAAGATATTCTTATCTTAAAGATAATAAATCCTTTACCGTTGAAACCATATTTCCCGCCAATTTTTGTTTTCAAATCAAGGAAGAAGATGGAGCCCCCTTAACGAGTAACGGGGTGCGATTAGCAGTTGGCTCCCTGGGGTGCCCCTTATCCAAAAATGAGAGTCCGAATAACATGTGTCCTCCGGGTTCCTATACCAACTTTTCGAGCTGAATTTTCCAAAAATGTTATTTTCCAAAAATACCTAAAAACATATAAAACACCATAATAAGTAGAAAATCGAGTGCCAACAATATTGAAAATTGAGGACAATTCGGTCACAAAAATGTGTCTATCAAATACCCCCCAAAATTATTATTTGCTAGTCCTCGAGCAAATATAATCTAGAAAATAAAATGACTACACTTAGCACGTACAACAAGCCGTTAAACCGCTAGGTGTCCCTAGCGGCGGAGTGTTATCTCCGGAGGGTTTACCAGAGGTGTACCCACAAAACCTTTACTCCAGACCCTAGATATCTAAGCAGAACCTTGGAAGGCACTAAAGAATCCCCTTGGTTGGTATACAATCATTGACTATAGGAGGAAATACCCTGATGCGAAATTCCAATTGCTGTATACGAGTTTGCATTCAAGCATACTAAAATTCATATATAAGTGACAGAGCTCTACTCAGATAGTTTCTGGACATCATAACCGGAATCAACTAATCACATGAAAAGATCAAGAAGATGGATAAAGAGAAAAAAAAATAGATGGTTTAAAGTGAACGGTGTTTCCCATATCTGTCTGAAGGCCTCTGCCAAGATGAACCTATCTTAATGGACTGAGATACCGGTCTGACTAATATCAACACAACTGGAAAATACAAGGGAAACAGTGGTCGATAAACCTAACTCTAGGTCAACACAACTGGCATATACAAGGGAACCAGTGGTCAACTTTATTGAATTTATTCCGGTTGGTCTGATGGTCTGGTCTCAACTTTTTTTTCTTTTTTTTTTGTGGTATCTCAATCACTCCATTTCACCCTAGCAATGGTAACATCTTGAATAGTGTGCCCCACCAAATCACTTAAAAAATAAAAACAAAAAGATTAGGATTCAACGAGATATGGCGAAACTACCATGTTTTTTTTTAATTCTAACACCCGAGCTCTGTGCTTTTATGAATAGACTCTTTAGATGTTTCCATCTAATCATATTGGTTCCTCAACTCCTATAACCAAGATGTTCCCATCCACATAGATTGGTTAGTGCCAACCTTAATAAACATAAATGTCTAGGCTTTGGAGGTTATTTATTGCAACTAAAAAGTTTCTCCCATACCCCCAAACTTAAATCTAACATTGTCCTCAATGTTCTAAAGATAAAATTAAAAGCATGAACAAGGAGAAACTGTTACCACTCAAAGCAAAAGAGTTAAGGAAATTTATTACCGTGTTGCATGAGATTGGGTTACCTCCCAAGAAGTGCTAAGTTTAAAGTCTTCAGCCAGACATCGGAAGGAATTAATCACCTCATAGAATCATAAAGCAGTAGCCGAAATAACTGTGGGTCATCTGGATCAAAAAGTTCTAACCACAAGAAGAGGAAACTGCAACAGACCAAGATTATACCGAACATACCCTTGCTTAAGAAAACTACATCTAGTTGTGGTTCAGGTTCAGGCTCTATAAAAGGGTCTACATAAAAAGTTTTCATTGGTTGGATTTCCTCCAAGGAATTCTGAAGATCAGGCTGAAGAGTCTGGAAATACTCAACTGAGAACTTAGAAACGCATAACAAAAGCCTGAATAATTGGGGATCCTCTAAGTCAATCATATTTGACTCACAAAACTGACCACAATGAAAGAGGTGGTCTTCCTTAAACAAATGTGTCGACCCTAATCTCCTAAAGTAATTAGGTTTAGTCTCAAAACTCAATAACTGACACATTTCAAATTCAAACGTTCCCACAATTGGAATAACAGATTTTGGTGGGAAAACAAAATCAATCTGGGTATCATAGCCTGGGTAAACCGCATCAACCAGAGGATGGGTTTCTC
Organism: Papaver somniferum; assembly: GCF_003573695.1. NCBI lineage: Eukaryota > Viridiplantae > Streptophyta > Magnoliopsida > Ranunculales > Papaveraceae > Papaver > Papaver somniferum. Next base: position 4,669,778 of record NW_020622934.1, read on the forward strand.
ACAACTGAACTTCTTCCTGGACATTATTAGGTTCGGGAAAACGCGTATGAAGATAATCTTGTAAAATGGTTGAGGCACATATGTCAAGTCCCAAGTGAGGGACCCTTCTAAGAGTTAAAGCACGCGGAGAATGATGATCACCCCTAAACTTAGAGTTTTCAGTGTCTCTAGAAAGACTAGTCACAACTTTCCTAATTTCTAGGTCATCAAATTCCTGGAAATGGTCAATTGATTCTTCTAAGTCAGGTTCATCCTCACTCATCTCTACGAGTTCATTTTCTTCTAAGAGTAGAGTTTCCAAATTTCTAGACTCGAAAACAATATTCTCAGAATAAACTAGTTCCCCTAAACCATCATTGGCTTCGTAATCAAAAGGAAGTACAACTTCGTCTAAAACGATATTATCTCTAGTCAAATCCCCGTCCTTTTGAATAGGTGGATAATATTTAAAATTATCGGGATTTGAACCAGAAATATCATTATCATTATCAAGCTCAATAGGAGTAACAAATTCCTGATCACCATGCCTAAATACTTCAGACTCTTTATCAACATTTTCCACATCATACTCATTATTATCATAACAAGGAAATGGATGAACCTCATCTACACAAGGAGTGTCACCAATTCTAACCTCGATATCTTGATTATGCAAATAACTATCCTCATTTTCAAGAGTATTATTGGATACACTATATTGGAAATTCAAGTCATTTCGAGCAATACTTTCGTTCATCTCTAACTCAAGTCTACGTGTTGACTCAACTATCCTCTCAAGGGTCTCTTCTAAAGAAAGCTCCCTAAGTGCTGGATCTAAGTTTTCACTTAACCTATTGAGGATATCTTCCAAAGAAGATTCAGTCGTTGATGCAGTTCTTTCATCCATAACTACGTTGTTCACCTCATCTAATTTGTATGTTGATTCATCTAACTTACATGATGACTCAGCTAAATTCCTGAGAGACTCTTCTAGAGAAGGAATAGGAACTGAAGGATCATAAAAAGTACTACTTTTCAATAGTTTGATTGTATCCTCTAAAGACGAAGAACTAGTATTATAATCTTCTTTCCCGTAAGACCGATGCGCGTGTGGATAGTAATTGGGCTCACCATGGTATGACCCAAAACCTTGAAAAGGTTGGCGTGCCCAACTACTATTCACACTATCATCATAAAAAGAGTAATGTCCATGTTGTTCAGTTGGATAATTATTGTATTGGCTATACCAGTTCGACATCCTAACTTCAAGGTAATTCTAAACAAACACAAAAAAGGCTGACTCGACCACAACAAGCCTATTTTGTCTAACAAACAAAAAGCATGATGGCTCCACTTAGATTTTTTCTAGACTAGCTTCTATTCTTTTGAAAAGGAATTCGTTACAATCTGAGCAAACCTCTCTGGAATCAATCCGATTTAAAGTAAGTTGAATAGAGACGAGGGAAGCTCAGTGTAGCTTTGATACCCAAGGCCTCACCGGCGTTATAAGACGGCGTATTCAACTCACAGTAACCATCATGAACTTCAAAGTATGCTCAAAAGAGTAACCAATATTTTTCGAACGACTTTCTTAATAAGCTCGTTACCCTATCGGTCCGAGTTAAAGTAAGTTGAATAGAGACGAGGGAAGCTCAGTGGAGCTTTGATACCCAAGGCCTCACCGGCATTACAAGTTGGCGTATTCAACTCACAGTAACCATCATGAACTTCAAAGTATGCTCAAAAGAGTAACCAATATTTTTCGAACGACTTTCCTAATAAGCTCGTTACCCTATCGGTCTCGTTCTAGTCCAAATTTTAAGGCTTAGGTTCGCGTAGGTTACGTGTTCCTAAGGCGGGAAAGAAGGAAACGGTGATGAAATCCGAGTCCTTATCTTGATTTGGCCAGGCCTTTCCCTTTACTAGAAAATTAAATCCGATTTCAGGTCCTCAACATGTATGCATACAAAATCATCCAGTAAACCCGCTGACAGGGGATTCGCGGGTGTTTAGAATTCTTACCTCCCGTTCCAGACGGGGGATGAACCGTTGAAGTCGACTCGGGCCACGGCTCCTATGTCATGTACGAACCCGAGGGGCCGAGGCGATATCGTAATCGCCGTCCTTCTCTGCAAACAGTTTATTTAAAATTACCCTTCCGTAGGGTTTTAAAAATAAAGTCCAATGTTCAATGTCCAAAAGAAAAGAAGAAAAAAAAATGTCCAAAAATAAAATATTACAAAAATAAAAACCTTAATTACAGTTTCTAAAAAAAATAAAAATAAAATTATTTACAAAATCTTCTTCTTCACTCCTTTTGGATTTCTCTTTTCTTTCCTTTTTGGGCTTTTCCTTTCTTTTCAGAACTTTCTCTTTTCCTTTAGCTTAGCTCCAAACCTGAAAGCAAACAAAAATACCAAAACGCGTAAAAAAGAACAAATAAAATAAAACCTAAAAAAAAATCTATAAGCAAATCCGCGTCGGTGGCGCCAAAAATTGATCGAATTTTATATAGTGGTAAATAGAGTTGTCGTTCAGTCGGACTTGATGAGATTGATTTTAAGAATTAATAAGCTAAAATAAAAGAAAAATATATACAAAATATTTTCACAGGATGAAGGATTTACTGGGACTCGGGATTTCATTATTATTCATATTCAAGTGGTTCAAAAATTAATCTTAGGCAATTATAGCTCCAAACAAAAGAAATATTAACTCCATTCTTTGCCAAAATAGATTTCGTAAAACATCAATTGTAAATTTCAAGCATAGTGTATCAAAAGCACCTAAGACTAGGCATACACTATCAAACAAGATAACAATTGATATATAGAAATCATAAATCATTTAAAATCGGTGCAAAAAGTAAATAAGAAAGTAATTAAATTACCCCAAAGATGAAATACAGTTTCCTCCGTTGTCCCAGTGATGGGGTCTAGCTCCGCATGGTGAAAACACACTTAAAATATTTATTCATGGCTCAAAAAGTGGTATACAAATGATGAAAATGTGAGAAAATTATTAAAGCAGTGATTTTCTTTTCTCTCCCAAAACTCTCCCCAAATATGCTCTCTAGCTCTCTATTTATACAAACAAATACACATCACTCAAATATATTCTTCCATAACTCCAAAATCTTCTTCTTTTTAATTAAAAATATCTTCAAGAATTTTTCCTTCTCTTTATTCAATATATGTCTTTACTAAACCCATATCTTCTTTAATTCGCAGAATAAAATCCAAGATAAAATCTTCTAAGAATATCTTTATTGTTTAATACAAGATAACTTCCTTTTTCTTCAAAACTTCATGTTTGTATGGAAAGAAGATATTCTTATCTTAAAGATAATAAATCCTATACCGTTGAAACCAAATTTCCCGCCAATTTTTCTTTTCAAATCAAGGAAGAAGATGGGGGCCCCTTAACCAGTAATGGGGTGCGATTAGCAGTTGGCTCCCTGGGGTGCCCCTTATCCTAAACTGAGAGTCCGAATAACATGTGTCCTCCGGATGCCTATACCAACTTTTCGAGCCGATTTTTTCAAAAATGTTTATTTTCCAAAAATACCTACAAACACATAAAACACCATAATAAGTAGAAAATCGAGTACCAACAATATGAAAATTAAGGACAATTCGGTCACAAAAATGTCTCTATCACTCGGCTCAGATATCAGCATCTTAAATTGACGTTTGCTCAAACGAGCAATATTTTCTCAGACGAGCAATATTTTCTCAATTAAAAGAATATTGGTTCAACTATCAATATTCGACGATGTCAACAATTCATTAAACGAGCAAAATTTGCTCATACGAGCAGTATTTGTTCAAATCATGAATATTGGCTCACCTGTCAATATTCAATAACTCATGCGAGCAGCATTTGCTCATACGAGCAATATTTGCTCATACCATGAATATTGGTTCAACTATCAATTTTTCTCAGATGAGCAACATTTGCTCAGTCCATGAATGTTGGTTCAACTATCAATATTTTCTCAGATGAGCAACATTTGCTCAGTCCATGAATATTGGTTCAACTATCAATATTTGCTCGGATGAGCAACGTTTTCTCAGTCCATGAATATTGGTTCGACTATCAATATTCAATAAGTCATCATATGAGCAATACTTGCTCAGTCCATGAATACTGACTATTAATGTTCAACAGTTTATCAAACGAGCAACATTTGCTCGTACGAGAAATATTTGCTCACCTTAATAATCAACGTAATTATATCTTCATCTCAACAGACATGTTCAATTCATGAGTCTCAGAACATTTTCAAATTATGTTCAACTCAGCAATAAAAGGACTCATCGTCCCATAAAGTCAGCAACTGACTAACTAAATACACGTCTGCCTTGCAGACTCCACATTCACAAGACATCAATCGTGTTACATGGTGGGATATTAACTAGGGTTTTGGTATGGTGGTCTACGTCACGTGTTTTCATACACACGATGAGAATGTGATCAAGTCGTGCAATCAGTTGGAGGAGTTAGCAAAGTAGTGGGTGGAAAGTTAACCAAGTCTCCGCACGATGAGCAACTGGTTTCAACACGATTTTCCACTTACCCACTCTTTGACTCCCGCAACTGTCACACTTCATGGGATCATGGTGTTTTCAATTCAGCAATATAAAAGTCTCTGAATCCTGATTGAAACAGACAAGAATTTCTCGACAAGTTCACACAGACAATCCTTTGTCTACACGAACTCATCGTCTGAGCAATCACTCTCAACTGAGTAAATTCAATCATTCAGAACCTTCTTACGCATAATACACAACACACCTACAATCTTCGATCACCATTGATCTCACACATTTCTCAGCTTCCCTCCTACAGATCGACCCATCCTCCCTTATGACCGAATTGACTCTGGAATGGACATTCTCTTGGTTTAGGCCGGATTCCTACAGATTGATCTCTCGAATTTAAAGCACTCCCATCTTGCAGTGCACCTGTGTGAGGTTAAACATTTCGCTCGGTTCAAGGAGTCTCCTCTGCACGGTCGTCTCCTCAATTCCGTAAAAACCAGCAAATCGTTTTTCCCCATCTACAGATTGGCGACCACAGCGGGAGATCATTTTCTCGGTTGCAATCTCATAATTCACAAAGATGGATGGTCTTAGGTCTGGGTTAGTTACAGGTTCCAACACAAACGACGCTAGCACCAGCAACAATAACAATGAGGGTATCCCAGAACCCATTCCGGACGCTAACACTGACGGTGGTGATATTCCTCCTCATGCTAACATGGAAGGTCATCCCCTGTTCGGCCGACACCCTGAGGATGTCAGGGGTAATCCACCACCTACCATGGCTGATCTCATCAAGGTGCAAGAGACTCTTGCAAAGAATCAAACTGACATGGATGCAACACATAAGGAGCTATTCAATTATCTCAAGACTCTCACTGACAAGATGTCAGAGAAGACTCGAGGAAAAGAAAAGGAAACATCCTCAGATACTGATCCGGAAGTAGTTCTAATTCATACAGTGGATGACAACAAAGTACCCAAAGATGCAGATGATCCATCAGCGAAGGAATCATCAAATTTCATTACTCGGGAAGATTTGGAACGCCTCTTGGAGAACCGTGGAAAAGACAAGACATCACATGTCCATCATCACCAACCTCCGTACCCTGCTGCTACGCAAAGGATTCCTCTTCCAAAAGGTTATACCTTTCCAACCTTCACTTTGTATGGCAGAACAGGCAATTCTAGGGAACATGTTTCTCGGTTCTTGGAATCCTTGGGTGAACATGAACATAACCATGTTGTTCGCCTCAAAGAATTTTCAAAATCCTTGAAAGGCAGAGCATACACCTGGTACAACAATATCGCACCAGGAACTATCAACAATTGGGGAGCAATGATTAACGCCTTCTACAGAAAGTACTTCTTTGTGTCAGAGCAAATTACTCTCTTTGATCTTCGAAGAATGTTTCAGAGGAGCAATGAACACCCCAATGACTACGTGAAAAGATTCAGAGTCCAGGCCCTGGACTGTCATGATCTAAACGTCATGGAGCAACAACTAGTAGACTTGTGTATCAACGTCATGATCCCGGTCTACAGAGATTTATTGGAAAATCTTCTTTTCAAGACCTTCTCAGAGCTTCATGAAGCGGCAAAGAGGTCGGTAACTACTGCACCCGCTTTACTGGAAAGAACAAAAGCTACAAAGGCTGAAGAACCACGAGACACTCGAGGTAGCAGACTTCTGATCAACAGACATTATAACCTCCAACCTTCCAAAAATGTTGTTGCAGAAGGGAGCAAATGGAAATCTAAGTCACAACGCAAAAACGCTTCTCCGACTCCTCTGAAAGCACCAAAGAAAGATAACCAATCTTGAAATGCACAAACTTTGACCCGGCATCAACGAACGGAGAAATGATTGGACAGACTCAAACTTCTCTCTTCTCATGAAGGAGTAATCGAGTCACTAGAAGTCTGGGTTCAAGATGGTGCAATCAAATTTTCGTTCATCAGGATAGAGCCAACTGAAAAATAAATGGAGAATCCCATGTACTGTCACCTTCATAGATTCATCAATCATCCAACAAGCAACTGCAATATTTTGAAGCACATTTTCAAAGAGAAGGTTGATCCACAATAGCTTCAACCGGGGACTGAAGGAGTACACAAGAATCCTCCCCCAGTCAGAACCTTTACACTCTCTGAATAACCTATCAAAGAGGCAGTTCAATCCTTGATCGAACGTGAATTGCTCTATCTGTCGAAGCCACAAAGGAGAGACATGTTCACAGCACTGAACCACATCGTTTCAAGAAGTCCATTCCAGAAATACTTCTTGAGCCTCCAGCCACAGACTAAGAGATGTACGACTGGGGACTGCTTACCACAGTCAATCTCAGAAGAAACGAAATTGGAAGAACGTTGATCGATGCTGGTACCGCCATCAACAACATTCCACTGAAAACCATCGAATCCACAGGCATCACTAGACAAGAATCTACTCATGCTCCCATCTCAATCAGAGACCTTGAAGGAGCACTCGGAAATAATTATGGCTACATCACTCTCAAAGTGAACATAAGTTCAACCTGGACAGAAACCAAGATTCACATAATCAGGAAGATCCAGGATATGACATGTCCTTCAAACGAGCGTGGAACCACGCTGAAAATATGGGTATTTACAAAGCGCCTTTGGTTACACATCTCTCCAACAAAGAAAGTTCGGATCCAGAAGATTTGACGGGCATTCCATCATCAGAGTACTTGGAGGGATTTCAAACTTTGACGAGGTTGAAGCAAGAACCTGCAAAAGATGCATAGACATTCATCAAGAGGTTCCACACTCAGGAAAGTCTCATTCCATGTCTATATCATTTATTTCCTCACATGCTATCCTAGCATGGGGACTCAATTCTGCTAGCAAATTCGTAAGACGATATGAATGGTAGCTTCACCGCATTGGTATTTTACCAAGTGGTTGAATCTGATGTTTCTCTGAATCAAGCACTGAAACATTCATTACTGAGATGATGTCCAAGCATGGCAAAGAACACTTTGGGCGTTTCCCCTGCAAGTCCATGTGTTCCACAAAATCAGAAAGCTCTGATGTCTGCACAAGTGTTGAATCCCACTACCGCAACGAAAGGGTTGCTGAATCAACAGAAGATACTCCAAGGCCGAGATGATCAAACCCCTAAGATATTCGATGCTTAAGGAATGTACGCTTCAACGCTCAAGCATCTAAGAAGCCTTAAAATTGTACTCCCAATCAAAGAGTACACCTTTGATAATGGCGCATCTGGCATCAGCACAAATATCTCGATGATGACACACTGATTCAACCATAGCACGATCAAAGTGCAACTGAACTACAATCGATAAGTCTTCATTATCCCATGATAAGACTTCTGAAGCAAATGCAACATCATTCATCCATCGATGGCACAAACTCCTTCAACATATACGGGGACTTTATCTTATTGGAGAAATCAATTTTATTTCAATAAACGTTATCCACAAAACAAGTTATTGCGACCTGACATGATTCCACGAAACTTCATCAACGGGTCTCTCTACATCGCAATCCCCTGCACGACTGAGGAACTTCCTCTCTTATCCGATCACATCCAGAATGGAAACTGCCGCTGCTATCTACCGCAGTAACATCGATTCCCTGACAAGGCACTTCACAGTAAAGGTTCGGGAGAATTTGGGTTAAACCCTACACCCTCATCTTAGGGACTCTCAACTCATCAATTAGTTCGTGAATGTAAAGGCTCACTGGATGAAGGAGTAAAGACTATGTCGATAAATCATGGATCTAGCCTTTTCGGTCTCTGGAGCAACTTCGACCATAGTATCGGCATCAACAAGCATTTATGGAGAAAATTCTATTGTGATCCAACATCAACGACGGTCTCAGGGGAAACATCCTCATGACCAACTTTATCAACTATCCGTTCTCTGAAGTATTAATCGATGGATCAGACTTCTCCAAGCACTAATGATTCATATCAAGGTGTGTATACATGAAATATGTTCACATGAAATTCTTTCCGAAGCTTGCACAACAGGCGGGCACAATCCCAAGTCTTCTACAAGAAGTTCTCATCACCTCTACAAATGAGATACAACATACTTCAGCCCATGGGTTTACAAAAACGTATCAATGAATGAGGAATGGGACAATACTTCCTCAACAAAAGATGTTCGTATATATCTCTTCTACAACATACCAAAAGGGCGCATCAATCGGACATACGAGCTTAAAGATATGGCCTTTACCGCCAGGTCTACGAAATCTGAAAAATTTGTACGGGATTATAAATTACAAATGTGCACGCTTCGTTGGATGACCTCTACAACTCCAGATTGAGTGATTCTTTCTCATATGATAACTCAGTCTCTTAGATTCAAAAGTTGGGGTCAAGCATCGAATTCCGACGTCGTATGAGGTTCCTACAGCTTCCAAAGCATACAACATGCAGGTAGCAATTCTTGGACGGGATTCATAACTTCCACAGTCGATCGGTGTCCACCAGGTCTTTCCACTAAGTCCTTCATCAAGGTTCCTTCAACTTCGGCCACCTAGGTATTTACATCAATTTTTCTATCTGGGTCCTCTATCCAAGTCTTGCTAGAAGTACAGAAAATGAAAAGGAGAGATTTAACAATATACCGGGGACTTACAGTCCACTGATCATGATGATCAGTTTCACAGTCCGAGACCCGTGACACCAGACTTTTATATGTTAATCATTCATCATAAAAGGAATTCTACCACCAGGACATGCAACCATGGCCATTACATCACCCCCTCTTGAGAGCAACCTCAGTTATGGTCCCGTGACCACGGTTTCAGAAGTGATGTTTCTACGACTGACAGAAACAAGATGGCAATGCAAGCACCATGCTCATGTATCAATCAAGGGGTCCTGATCTCGAATGAATCAATGACATTAAAATCCTTCACCAACCGTTCCAGACACAAGTGAACGGTCTAAAGACACAACATGAGTGTTTTACAACAAGCTCGCCTGAGATGATTTTACACTGTCACGCACAAAGAAGCTATCTGGGAGAAATTGATGACGAATCTAGGTATGAGTCATATACCATTCTCTTCGTATGGATGTCCACTACAATATATCCAAAATTCATAGCAATTGGAGAAACGATCAAAACGATGTGGCTAAAGCATTGGACTACATACCAGCTGAAAAATTTTTGGAAGTCTCCTGGAAGTTTACTGTTTCGTCAATTTCAGACCTTAAACGTGCTCAAAAGCCGAAAATCTTCTTTGATAAAGCTTGGAAATTTTCTGAGGATGAAGAAACATGGTAGATTACGAAAATCCGACATCGGACGAAGATTCCACAACATTTTCAATGAAGACCTGACTTCTGAATTTTCTGATGACGAATTATGACGAAATTCTTCATTCATCTACATATGAATCAGAAGCTACGCCTTCCGCGCGATATCAGACTTCATCTTCTGCCGCTAGTCTCATTTGCTGAAGCCGGCGGCGTTTTGGTGATAAGCTGCAAGCCTTTCATCTTCAGCTTTCCTTTTCCATGATCGAGAGACATACAATGCATCCGTTTTCCAGCGTCTCTGAAAGGTTGATTCACCTCGGCATGAACATCTGCAGAAGTCTTCATCTTTGACATGATATTTCTGGATTGTTCCCTGGAAGGGCCATAAGAGTGGTTGTAACCATAAGTCACCACTATATGAGGCGAAAGACATGGAGTCATGGATATACCAATAAAAAACGCGTAACAAAATGGTAACAATCCAACTCTTACTATTTATGATTTCACTAGATGTAGTGATTATAACGTCAGAATTTCGAAAACTTGCTCGTTCCCTCAAACCTGCAAAGACGAGCAAAATTCATTATTCAAAATCATGACTTGATTTTCATAAAACCGTGAACAACCCACGTGAATTTTAACATCCACTGGTTTTCAAAAACTAGACAGACGTCCATTCTACAATTGTGAAAACTCACATACAGACATTATTTCACCATGTATAATGGTTTACTTTCAAAAGTTGTTCAAAATCAAAACATGATGTTACAAAATATATAAATATTTAATGTGAAACTCACGTAAATTTGAAAAATATATCTGTATATTTTTGCTCCCTCACACGAGCATCTGTCTTTGAAGCGAGAGTATATTTTCAAATATTTCTGAAAGCTCGAAGATAAAAAAATTTTCATGAAAGCTCATAAACAAAATTTTGTTACTAATAGACGTACGTCTATTAAAAAACACTTTTCTCTCGTACGAGCATCCACCTTTGAAACGAGAGTTTATTCCACTTTGTGAAATCTCACATATTTAAAAAAGATAAAAATAAATTTTTTGTTTTCGTGAAAGCTCATAGACAAAATTTTATATCATCAGCCCGAGGTCTATTTAGTTTGTTCCTTAAACTAACAAACGAACGAGCGTCTGTTCCTAAAACAAGGATTTCTTTTCTTGGGCCCGGACCCATGAATCCTAAATCAACCAAGGTTCGGTCACCAAATCAGCAGTGCTACACCAATTTGCGCTCGATGCTCTATCATGATATTAGAATCTTCGTTCAATCCATGGTTCGTTCGTGCAATCGAAAATCCGGTAACATTCTATCTTACGACTAAGTTCAATTACTTATTTCGTCTGTAACTAGAAAATCACCATCCAGTGCTGACTGAGGAACATGAATGTTCCTCACTAATCAGGGGACTTAATGTAGATGGTGGATTTTCGACAAGGGTTAAAATTGTAAAACCATAATTATACATGCTCCTGATCCGGCAATCAGATGAGTATTGAGGCTCATGTATTTCGTTGAAGCATGAAAGCTCATTCCATAAAATCTCTGACTGAGAAGGTTGTCTCTCAGAGTATGTGTATATGTGTAGTCTCCCAGCTGAGGCAACGGCACATCTCATGAATACTGAGCAATATCAGTAATTATTTCTATATATAATCGAAAGATTGGACGGCTCCTAGACAGCGTGCCTGCTAGTATAGAGCGACAACGTCTTCAGGATACAACAAGGTTTTCCCTGACTATATAAAGGAAATATGACGTTTCAACAAGCTCATGCTTCTTAATTCTCAGATAATTAATGCTCCTAGACAGCATGCCTGCTAGTATAGAGCCGTTAGTTAATTATCTATAATCGTTAACTGAATATTCAAAAATATTCTACGATTCTTAATAATATTTCGTCACTTCAATTTGTGGTTCTTCCCAGCATAATTCCACGGGTTAGTGATAAATATTCGACGTGCGGGCATCTGAGCAGCTATCGAGTAAGCCCTGACCAAAATGGTGTTAGTGTACTCAGCAATAATGCACGAACGAGCACCTGAATGCGCAAACGAGCATTCCAAAACATGAAGGAACGATGAACCTATACAAAGTAGGAAGAAAATAATAAATAATAAAATATTAATCAAGGCACTGGAGACTGGGCCCACCGGCCGGCCGGTCGTGCTGTGGCCAGTCCCATATCCAATTTTATATTTTTATTATTTTCCCTGACCTCATGAAAATCCCTTCATTTGAGCAAATCTCCTTCGTCTCAAGGAAACTACCCAGTCTCATGGTGTTTCCTCGTATCAAAGAAATAATAAATTTAGGAAAGGTGTCGCGGGACCAGGTCCACTAGCCGGACTGCCATGCCCTAGCCGTGGACGGTCCCACACCTCATGACTCCTTATTATTTTATTATTTCCCTCATCGCATGAAAATTCCCTGATTTCATGATATTTCCCTCAATTCATGAAATATTATAAATTAGGGAGAAAACAGACGGGACCCGGGCTCTCGGCCGGCCATGCTCTAGCCATGGCCGGTTCCACACGCCCATGTCTTATTATTTTAATATTATTTGTTTCCTCATCTCATGGAAACTCTTTCACTTTAAGGAAATTCCCTAGTTTCAGTAAAATCCTTGGATTCATGAAATTTCACTTAAGTTCATGAAAAATAATATAAAACTAGGGAAACCCGTGGGACCGGGCCATAGCCAGCCGGTCACGCCCTAACCGGTCCCACACGCCCCTTATTGTATCATTATTATTTTGTATGATTCCGTCATCTCATGGAAACTCCTTAATTTTAACAAATTCCTTGGTTTTAACAAACTTCTTGATTTTTATGATATTTCCCTAAAATCATGAAAATATTATTAGGAAAAAATGCCTTGGGACCGGCTCCTTGGCCGACCGGCCATGCCTTGGACTAGACGGTCCCACACCTTATGATTCCTTCATTATTTTATAATTTTATTCCTTCATCTCATGAAGTTTCACGGTTTCAGCAAAATCCCTGATTTCTTCATATTTTCTCAAAATGTTGCTCAAACGCACACCGGAAAATATCGAAACTCTCAGGACTGAGACACAGACATTATGGTGACGCGAGCATGTATCCTTGACCGACCAAGGACGGCCCTGAGGCTTGAAAATAGACGGTCCCACGTGTTTTAATAATTTTGACTTAATTTGCTCAATTGCTCATACTGGGTCCAAACTCTTCCCAAACAGCTGGGAGTTTGTTAAAACGACCATCAACTGGTCCCATGACCACCAAGGGTCGATATCATGATCCCTTGTTCGGTCCCTCATCTCTCCATAATCAGGTTCTACTACCTGACGCTCACACGAGCACTACTTGAAAAATGATTAAACCAGCATTTAATCATCCTTTCACCAATTGATCTTCAAGAGAATTTATTATTTTGCTCACTTGAGCATCTGGGCGCTGTATGGTTGGTTCATCATCCTCTGTAGCCGGTCCCTACTTCATTTTCATGAATGATTTTCAATAAATCATCAAATTTACCATCAATTCGGCAATTGATCAAAATTAGGGTTTCGAATCCAGAGCTCCGCAAAACATAATTTTGAGCAGATTCAAACACTAATAATTTTACATTGATCCCGTGATCAACACTTTAATAACTATGCTCGGCTCAGATGTCAGCATCTTAAATTGACATTTGCTCAAACGAGCAATATTAGCTCAGACGAGCAATATTTGCTCAATTAAAAGAATATTGGTTCAACTATCAATATTCGACGATGTCAACAATTCATTAAACGAGCAACATTTGCTCATACGAGAAATATTTTTTCAAATCATGAATATTGGCTCAACTGTCAATATTCAATAACTCATGCGAGCAGCATTTGCTCATGTAAGAAACATTTGCTCATACAAGTAATATTTGCTCAGACCATGAATATTGGTTCAACTATCAATATTTGCTCAGATGAGCAACATTTGCTCAGTCCATGAATATTGGTTCAACTATCAATATTTGCTCATATGAGCAACGTTTGCTCAGTCCATGAATATTGGTTCAACTATCAATATTTGCTCGGATGAGCAACATTTGCTGAGTCCATGAATATTGGTTCGACTATCAATATTCAATAAGTCATCATATGAGCAATACTTTCTCAGTCCATGAATACTGACTATTAATGTTCAACAGTTTATCAAACGAGCAACATTTGCTCGTACGAGAAATATTTGCTCACCTTAACAATCAACATAATTATATCTTCGTCTCAACATACATATTCAATTCATGAGTATTAGAACATTTGAAAATAATGTTGCACGAGACATCAATCGTGTCACATGGGGGGATATTAACTAGGGTTTTAGTTTGGCGGTCTACGGAACGTGTGTTCATACAGACGATGAGAATGTGAGCAAGTCGTGCAATCAGTTGGAGGAGTTAGCAAAGTAGTGGGTGGAAAGTTAACCAAGTCTCTGCACGATGAGCAACTGGTTTCAACACGATTTTCCACTTCCCTACTCTTTGACTCCCGCAACTGTCACACTTCATGGGATCATGGTGTTTTCAATTCATCAATATAAATGTCTCTAAATCCTGATTGAAACAGACAATAATTTCTCGACAAGTTCACACAGACAATCCTTCGTTTACACGAACTACAATCTTCGATCACCATTGATCTCACACATTTCTCAGCGTCCCTCATACAGATCGACCCATCCTCTCTTGTGACCGAATTAACTCTGGAACGACCATTGTCTTGGTTTAGGCCGGAGTCCTACAGATTGATCTCTTGAACTTAAAGCACTCCCTTCTTGCAGTGCATCTGTGTGAGGTTAAACATTTCGCTCGGTTCAAGGAGTCTCCTCCGCATGGTCGTCTCCTCAATTTCGTAAAAACCAGCAAATCGTTTTTCCCCATCTACAAACTTATATTGCCAATGGTGAATGAATGGTGAAACAGGGAACTGGAAGTTCATGGCTGAAGTTGATTGAAGTTGGTGGTGATCGAATTTAGTTAACATGGGAGTAATCTGAGCTGACTGCAATCGAGATTGAGAAGGGGTTTTGACCTAAAGTTGGTGTTGAATGGCGAAGAACAATTGTTGTTAGTGGTGGTTTGACGTCTAGAAGAGCAAAGAAATAGTGGTTGTATATCTAGATCTACTGATATGAATGAGAACAGATTTGGGGCTTGGAAATTCGTTGGCTATTGTGCATCAACTGGGAAGTAAATTACTACCATCAATTCATGGCTGTATGGAGGTCGGTTCGGAGCTTATTGAGCTGAAGATTAGATGGTCAGTGGAAGGCAGTATTATCCAGGGATTGCTGGGGAAGATGATTGTCTTGACGGATGGAAGAATTGCAATCAGTGGTGACTTGATGTAATTTTCAAGTGGTAAGAAAAATTCGTTCAAAGACTTGCAAAGATTTGGTTTCAGAATTTAATAATAGAAAATAGGTACAAAAGATAGTCACCGTATTACGAGAGACTGGGACTCAGGATTCCACCAAACTTCATAATCATGTGGTTAAAATATTCTTTCTAGACAATCGTAGATCAAATACTGAAAATATGGACTTTGATTCTTTGCCAAAAGTATATTTTTAAAAGATTGAATGTAAATCAAAAGCATGATGCATCAAAAATACTTAGACCAAGCATACATCATCAAACAAAATCACGGTCAATTAAGAAAAATTATAAGACGATTAATAATTAATGCAAAAAGTCATAAAATAATTTGTAGAATTACCACATGCATGAAACCATGCCTCCTCCATTGCCTCAGTGTTGGGGTTTAGCTCCTCATGGTGAAAATACGCTCAAAATAATAACTCATGGCCGAATAGGTGTTTTATTCGAGAAAAATAATATTACAGCGAATCTGTAACAAATATAATTGTTACAGAATCCACTGTTACAGAAATTGCTGCAAACTGAAGATAATTGTTACTAATGGATTCTTACAGGAATCTGAAATTTAAAACACTAGGAAATACGACTATCCTGTACAACCTTATGTTATTCAGCTTCGTCTTCTTCCTGCTGCAGCTGCAACTCCTCTTGCAGCGTACCCCAAACTCTCGACATCCTTCATGGGACTCTAAACTTCTTATATATACACAACAGGCAAAATAAATCATGAAAATATCTTTCCTTTTCTTCCCTGAGTTATCTAAACTCTCCAAACTCGGTAACTAAATCCTGGAAGAATCCAAACACGACATCCTCTCCAAACTTGCACGTAACTTCCAAAAGAACAACCTAACTATCCTGAGAAACTTTCTTCTTTATCTGTTTCGATGCAAGTCCGGTATTTTTTTTTTATTTTCCACGCGTCCGCTGATCAATCCAAGTTGTCCAAACCCTCTCTGTTATGGAATCAAATCTCACAAAAGAGATTGTTTTCTTCGTTTCCACGTACTTTCCAAAAGAAAAACCAATACCCGTTTAAATCTCTCACTCCCTGTTTTATCGATTATCTGTGTAAATCCCCCTCTTTCTTCGTAATTAAAACCAATATCATCCCTGTTACATCAAACCAGGACGATATCTATCCATATCCACGAAGAAATCCGACATAAACTCGCCCTAACACTTGGCTGAAAATCTCGCAAGAAACTGAACTTTGAAGTTAGTTTTCCCGCCAAAAGTAAAATTCAAATGATGAAGATGAGGTGTCCCCTAACCAACTGCTGGGTGCCTTTATCACTTGGGTGTAAATAGAAAATGGATGCCCCTTAGTAATTGAGGTGCACCTTATCCAAATGAGGGGTGACTTTAGTGATTTTCTCCCACGGGCGCAAATACCACTTTTCGAGTCAATTTCTCCGTGAAAGCTTATTTCTCCAAAGACACCTACAAAATCATAAATTAATCAAATAAATACAAAAATGGGCACTAACAAAATAGAAAATCGAGATCAAAATAAACACATAAATGCGTCTATCAAATACCCCCAAACTCATTATTTGCTAGTCTCGATCAAATCAAATCTATAAAATAAAATCCTAACTCACTGTCGCAGGCATTGCGATTGCACTTAGCGTGTGCAACAAGCCTTTAAACCCTTAGGTGTCCCTAGTGGCCGAGTTATAGTCTCGGAAGGGTTTACTAGAGATATACCCACAAAACCTTTTGTCCAAACCTAGTTATATACGAAGAACCTTGAAAGGCACTAAAGAATCTCCTTGGTTGGCATACACTCATTGACTATAGGAGGAAGTACCCTGATGCGAAATTCCAATTGATGTACATGAGTTTGCACTCAAGTATACTAAAATTCATATATAAGTGACAGAGCTCTACTCAGATAGTCGCACTATGGACATCAATATCCAGAGTGAAACAAATCATATGAATAGATTAAGAAGATGGATATAAAGAAAAACATAGATGATTTTTGATGTTGACTAAGGTGGACAGTGTTTCCCATATCTGTCTGAAGGCTACTGCCAAGATGAACCTATCCTAATGGACTGAGATACTGGTCTGACTAATATCAACACAACTGGCATATACAAGGTAAACAGTGATCGATAATCCTAATTCTAGATCAACTCAGTTGGCATATACAAGGGAACCAGTGGCTAATTTATTGAACTTTAACCCTTTTTTTTTTTTTTTTGCGGATCCAAGCGCATGCTTCTTGTCGGTAGATTACATGGTAATTCCCGTGGATCATGCATTCCACGCTTGTTTAGGCGACAGAGACCGGGAGAACACACACATATTGCTATCCAAGTGTTAATATTTATTCCGATTGGTCTGGTCTCTTTTTTTTTTTTATAGTAACTCAATCACTCTATCTCATCCTAGCAATGGTAACAATTCGATGCATGTGCCCCACCAAATCACTTAGAGAAACATATTTAAAATAAATAAAAGAAAAATAGAAGGTGAAAAGGACTCAACGAGATATGGTGAAACTACCATGTTATTTCTAACACCTGAGCTCTGTGCTTTTATGAATAGACTCTATTTAGATGCTTCCATCTACTCATATTGGTTCCTCAAATCCTACAACCAAGATGAATCCATACACTTAGATTTGTTAGTGCCATCCTTAATATGCATAAATTTCTAGGCTCTGGAGTTTAATATTGCAACTAAAAAGTTTCTCCCGTACCCCCAAACTTAAATCTAACATTATCCTCAATGCTCTAAAGATAAAATTAAAAGCATGAACAAGGAGAACTGTTACCATCTGAAGAAAAAGAGTTAAGGAAATATATTACTGTATTGCAGGAGCATGGGTTACCTCTCAAGAAGTGTTAAGTTTAACGTCTTCAGCCAGATATAAGAAAGAATTAATCACCTCATATCATAAAGCAATAACCGAAATAACTGTGGGTCGTCTGCATCAAAAAGTGTTATTACAGACAAAAATAAACTGCAACAAACCAAGAAAGTGAATATACATAGCACACCCTTGCCTAGTTTCATGTTTAAGACAACTACATCTAGTTGTGGTTCTTGTTCAGGTTCCATAAAGGGGTCTAAATAAAATAGTTTCATGGGTTGCATTTCCTCGTAGCTAAGATATGAATAATCAGGTTGTAGAGTCTGGAAAAACTCAACTAAAAACTTAGAAGCACATTATAATAACCTGAATAATTGAGGATCCTCAAAGTCAATCATATTTGACTTACACAGTTGACCACAATGAGAGTGGTGATCATTCTTAAGAAAATACGTCGACTCTAATATCCTAAAGTACTTAGGTTTAGTCTCAATAAATGGCATATTTGAAACTTATAAGTTCTCACATTTGAAAGAAATTTATTTGGTGGGAATACAAAATCAATCTGGGTATCATAGCCTAGGTAAACCACATCAACCAGAGGATGGGTTTCTAACAACTGATTTTCTTTATGGACATCACTAGGTTCAGGAAAACGTTTATGAAGATAATCTTGCAAAATGGTTGAGGAACATATGTCAAGTCCCAAGTGAGGGACCTTTCTAAGAGTTAAAGCCCATGGAGAATGATAATTACCCCCAAACTTAGAGTTTTCAGTGTCTCTAGAAAGACTAGTCACAACTTCCCTAATTTCTAGGTCATCAGATTCCTGAAAATGGTCAATTGATTCTTCTAAGTCAGGTTCATCCTCACTCATCTCTACGATTTAATTTTCTTTGTCTAAGACTATTGTTTATAAATCGCTAGACTCAAAAACATTATTCTCAGAATAAACCTGTTCCTCTAAACCATCATCGGCTTCGTAATCAAAAGGAAATACTACATCATCTAAAACGGGGGTATCTCTATTCAAATCCTAGTCCTTTTGAATAGGTGAATAATTATTAAAATTATTTGGATTTGAACTAGAAATAACATTATCATTATAAATCTCAATTGGAGTAACGAATTCCCGATCACTATGCCTACATATTTCAGATTCTTCATCAGCACTATCCTCATCATAATCATCATTATAATAATATGAAAATGGTTGAACCTCATCTAAACAAGTAGTGTTACCAATTTTAACCTCGTCATCTTGATTATGTGAATAAAACCTATCCTTGTTTTCAAGGGTACTATTGGAAACACTGTATTGGAAATTAAGTTTATTTCGAGTCAGTTTTTTCGCAATCCTATTTGTACTCTCAGTAAATCGCTTAAGAGACTCTTCTAGAGACATCTTTGACTGGTCTAGGGACTCGTCTGAAATATTAAAGGTTTTCTTCATTAATAAGGTATGACTCTTGAGAGACTCTTCTAGAGAAATTGAAGGATTGTTTTTCTCATATGACTGGTGGGTGTGCGAATAATAATTGGGCTCACCATGGTATGAACCATAATCTTGAAAAGGTTGGCGTTTGCAACCACTATTCACACTATGTTCATAATAAGAATAATGTCCATGTTTCATATGATAAAGCCCAGAGGGTTCACCGTACTAAACCACGTGTTTTCCCACTAATCGGTGCCAGACGATGCAATATGAAGTGCACGTGTGCGTTTGTGTTCGTGCTTTCAGAGCTTCAACACAAAATAAAACCCACCGACAGGGGATTCGTGGGTGGAAAGAATTTTACCTCCCGTACCAGACGGGCGACGAATCGGTTGTAGTCGACTCAGGACACCAACTCCTATGTCAGTGTACGAACCCGAGGGGCCGAGAAAGTATCGTAACTGTCTTCCTTCCCTGCAGCAGTTTATATTTACTTTTTAACCTTCCTTAGGTTTTAAAAATAAAAATGTCCAAAAGAATGTCCCAAAAATAAAGTCCAAAAAGTTCAAAAATAAAAAGAAAAATTACGGAAAAGCAAACCCTAATACAGTTTCCAAAAATAAAAAGAATTAAAATAACTATATATAAAATCTTCTTCTTCACTCCTTTCAGATTCCTCTTTTCTTTCCTACTTTGGCGATGCTTTCCTTTTATAGTACTTTTTCTTCCCTTGTAGCTTCGCTCCAAATCTGAAAAGAATCGAAAAATATCAAAAGTGTAAAAGAGAACAAAAAATCTAAAAAATAAAATAAAAATAAAAATAAATCTAAAACCTAAAACCTAATACAAGCCCGCGTCGGCAGCGCCAAAAATTTGTGTAATTTTGAAGTGGTAAGAAACGTTCGTTCAAAGACTTGTATATATTTGGTTTCAGAATTCAATAATAGAAAATAGGTACAAAAGATAGTCACGGTATTACGAGAGACTAGGACTCAGGATTCCACCAAACTTCATAATCATGTGGTTCAAATATTCATTCTAGACAATGATAGATCAAATACTGAAAATATGGACTCTGATTCTTTGCCAAAAGTGGATTTTTAAAAGATTGAATGTAAATCAAAAGCATAATGCATCAAAAGTACTTAGACCAAGCATACATCATCAAACGAAATCACAGTCAATTAAGAAAAATCATAAGAAGATTAATAACTAATGCAAAAAGTCGTAAAAGAATTAATAGAATTACTACATCCATGAAACAAAGCTTCCTCCATTTCCCCGGTGTTGGGGTTTAGCTTCTCATGGTGAAAACACACTCAAAATAATAACTTATGGCTGAATAGGTGTTTTATTGAAGAAAAATAATATTACAGCGAGTCTGTACCAGATATAATTGTTACAGAATTCACTATTACAGAAATTGTTGGAAACTGAAGATAATTGTTACTAATGGACTGTTACCGGAATCTGAAATTTAAGACACTAGGAAATACGACTGTCATGTACAACCTTATGTTCTTCAGCTTCGTCTTCTTCTTGCTGCTGCTGCAACTCCTTCTGCAGCTTGATTCTTAGCTCTGCATCGTACCCCAGACTCTCTACATCCTTCATAGGACTCTAAACTTATTATATATACACAACAGGCAAAAGAAATCATGAAAATATCTTTCCTTTTTTTCCCTGAGTTATCTAAACTCTCCAAACTCGGTAATTAAATCTTGGCAGAATCCAAACACGACATCCTCTCCAAACTTGCGCATAACTTCCAAAAGAACAACCAAACTATCCCGAGAAACTTTCTTCTTTTCCTGTTTCGATGCAAGTCCGATATTATTTTCTTTATTTTATACGTGTCTGCTGATCAATCCAAGCTGTCCAAACCCTCTCTGATTATTTTCTTCGTTTCCACGTACTTTCCAAAAGCAAAACCAATACCCGTTTAAATCTCTCACTCCCTGTTTTATCGATTATCTGTGTAAATTCCCCTCTTTCTTCGTATTTAAAACCAATATCATCCCTGTTACATCAAACCAAGACGATATCTATCCATATCCACGAAGAAATCCGACATAAACTCGCCCTAACACTTGCCTGAAAATCTCGCAGGAAACTGAACGTTGAAGTTAGTTTTCCCGCCAAAAGTAAAATTCGAATGATGAAGATGAGGTGGCCCCTAACCAACTGTCGGGGTGCCTTTATCACTTGGAGTGTAAATAGCAAGTGGGAGCCCCTTAGTAATTGAGGTGCCTCTTATCCAAATGAGGGGTGACTTTAGTGATTTTCTCCCACGAGCGTAAATACCACTTTTCGAACCAATTTCTCCGCGAAAGCTTATTTCTCCAAAGACACCTATAAAAGCATAAATTAATCAAATAAATACAAAAATGGGCACTAAAAAAATAGAAAATCGAGATCAATATAGACACATAAATGCATCTATCATGACTATGTACATATTGTAGACGAGAATGAAGATGGAATCGAACTGAAACAACAACAATAGAGTTATGGGTTGGCTAAGGCTTAGTTTGGTATTGCTACGGCTTTTATATATGCATTTTTATGTTGTGCGTTGATGTGATGTGTTGTGAGAAAAAAGCAGTTAGACGTTTGGTAAACTACTAATAAAAGTTAAAGCTGATTAAAAAAGCAATCAAAATGTGTTTGGTAAAATATCAGATTCAACCATTGTTGTTGTGGCAAACGACAAAAACAGACATATCTCTGAAAATAGTTTTATTCAATTTTATTGGGTTTAAAAATATATTAATATTAAATTTACTAATTATTTAATTATTAAATAATTATAATTATTAATTATTAATAAAGGTGATTACATAGAAATGGTTGGAAGCCGGGCAACAAGTTGCGCCCCGACGCCTTTCTGGATAGCCAACCCTACCCTTTGAAAAAGAGAATTACCTAATTTGCTATTAGCATCATAACTAGCTAAGCAATTCTTCAATCTCTTCAAGAAGACAATCATTTCATCACCCAATTCACCCAATGTAGTAAAACCCAAAACACTAAACCCATAACCGTGTGTGGTGCATTTGTTATATATTTACTAATTGTTAAAAAATTTTTTTTACTTACCTACTTTTTATTATGATTGTTTTCATAAGAGATTAAGAACTGCTTGGCCAATCATGATGCTGGCAGTAGTCGTGGCAGTTTTCTATTTCATAGATTAGGTGTGGTTATTCAAAAGGGTGTTGGAGCTCCATTTGTTGCTAGGCTACCAACGGTTAAATTGTAATTACATTAATAGGCCCTCTAAGGTGTGTTTTCTCAAAATCAAACTAAAATTAAATAATTAATTAAATTCTTTTTTTTTTTGACAAATTAAATGAAATGGTATCATAATATAGTTTGAAAATCAAATATAAAAAGGGTTGGTGCCCAGATTGGTGCTAGGTCACCAACTAAATCTTTGTATGATTCCAGCAATGATTAATTCAACCTATTAAAAGGAAAAATAAAAGTAAAAAAAATTATAGTAATATTTAAATAATATAATATAAAAAATAAAAAATTGATTGTATATATATTTAAGGGTAATTTTTGTCATTTACGAAGTAAAATAAGGACAAAAAGGATAAATCAAGCATTAAAACAAAAGCTTATGTTTTTGTAGCTTTTAAAAGCTCCTCCTGCCGGCTGTTAGAAATTGAGGAATTTGGGAAGTGCTTTAGGTAAAAAGCACTTTGATTTTTTTTTCCAAACATCAATTTCAAAAATTATTGACATATATAGGTTTTGAAAGTGCTTTTGGAAAAATAAAAGCATTACCAAACCAGCCTAAGATGGTTCCAGTCCATGAAAAGGAGTTGATGTCGTAGCCAGGATAGAGATTGAATTGGCAGTGCACAAATTACTAGTGATATTGATGTTGGTTGGGTGGATAATGTGGAAAGTATTTGGTTGGAACACAGTGAGTCTAATGCTGAGAAATTATCGCAATGGAACTTATAAATTTGAACTGAAGTTCAGGGAGAAAAGAATGGTGCTAGGGTCAGGTTTAACAAGGAAGTTGAGGTGTTGTGGCCGGAGTTGGTACTGGCCTGAATGTGGAAACTGAAGTTGGTGTCTGGATTGGGCCTGGAAACTACAGATGGGTCAATATTAGTCTCTGTTAGAGCACTGCTCGGTCGAACTCGCATGCGTTGCTATATCAAGCATGTTTGTCAATGTTAGTGATCAAAACTATAAGTCTTGATTTCTATTCTACTTATAGATGTCTCGGACTAGGACATAGATTGTGTAGTTGATCCTTAGACTTCACAGCGTTCATCATTTGAAGACGAAGAACTACTAAGGAGAGCTTGTGGAACTTCATCAACAAAAGGTATGTGGAGACTGAAACTCATCTATCACTTGGAAATTCTATTTCTACTCTATCTTCTATATTGAGACATAAGTCGTGTTACGATATAGTTTTATATTATACACATTTGAGATTTCGAGCTGAGTTTAACTCGCGTACATATTCTTCGGAATATGTGTTTGCAAGATTTCGCTTCGACCAAGTTCATCTTATATTCTTGACGCAAGTCAAAAGATGATCATGTGAAAATTGCCGAGTAACATCTTACATAGTTTGTGTGAAACAGTCATTTGGTGTAGACTTGGAAGGTTTCGTTATGATTATTTCAATAACTTGAAAATTGCTTTGATGCTAATAGTGTGTGAAAACGGCTATTGTCATCCTCTAAGAAAGTTTAAATGATTGAAATAAGAGTTTAGAACACTTAACCATTATTGGATATGACATGTTGTGTACTCTTGCACATATGTAATGCATGTCCGGGAACCATAGTATGCGTACCCGTACACGTACCTGTTGGCTTGAGAAATCCGGGAACCTAAGTATGCGCGCACCCATTCGCGTGCTGGCGTAAAGTTCATGTTTGAATGCTTCTGATGGGATTGGAAGTACGTGTACCCGTTTGCGTACTGGCGAAACCCAATCTTGGACCGGGTATTTCAAGTATGCGTACCCGTTTGCATACTTGAAGGTTAAAGTTCTATAATCGGTTGTGTATATGAACTTAAACATTTATATAATAAGGAACGCAATCTTTGCAAACCGTGGCTATAATGTTCATGGATTGATTCGAGTGAATCAAACCAATTTTGCTTCAATTGTGTTCTTGTATACTTCTATGAGAATGTATCAATTGAACAACTCTTTAACTAGTTTCATTTGAGTCATTTGAACTAGTTATGTTTAAGATGAACAAGGTTGATATGAGAGTGTTCATATGGCTAACTTTGGCTAACTATTGTTGATCCAACATGGTGTACACGTTTAGGTATGGTTACATAAACCTAAATGAGGGTACATTTCATTTGTATGTAACAAGTTAAGTTCGATCTAACGGTTGAAATATATTATCTTGGTTGAATCAGGTTTTTCATCTAACGGTGAATATTGAATGCTTTGTTACCAAGGTAACTTAGATTGCAAACCCTGATTTGAAAATTATATAAAGGAGAACTCTAACAACTGGGAAACCTAATCCATACACTTCTGTGTGCTACTAGTTGCATAGCTAGAGTCGATCATGCCCTGTAAGTTAACGACATGAAGACTTCATTGGGATTGTGAAGCCAGACCCAAATATTTTCTCTGTAGTTGTATGTTCTGATCATGCCCGATTTTATCGTGTGAGTACTATCTTCTCTAAGATTTGCTCGAGATTTAATCTCTGATAGGCAAGCTAAAAAGTAATCACAAACACCTTTGTCTCATCGTTTGTGATTCCACAATATCTAGTTTCGATTCCATACGATTTAGATTATTGTGAGGTGATTGATAATACTAGGCTGTTCTTCGGGAATATAAGACCGGTTTATCAATTAGTTCCTGTTCACCTTGGTTTATCAAAATACGGAACAAAACTCATATTTATTTCTGTGGGAGACAGATTTATCTATTCCAATAGACAATTTTTTTTTGAGACAAATTTGTTTATCAAGTCTTCGACTTTGGTTCGTAGCAACTCTTGGTTGTGGGTGAGATCAGCTAAGGGAATCAAGTGCGCAGTATCCTGCTGGGAACAGAGATGTAAGGAACGCAACCGTACCTTGAATCAGTGTGAGATTTATTAGGGTTCAACTATAGTCCAGTCCAAATTTCATTGGTAGTAGGCTAGTGTCTGTAGCGGCTTAATACAATGTGTTGTTCAAAGCTGGACTAGGTCCCGGGGTTTTTCTGCATTTACAGTTTTCCTCGTTAACAAAATTATGGTGTCTGTGTTATTTCTTTTCCGCATTATATTTTGTTATATAATTGAAATATCACAGGTCGTGCGTTGAATCGATTAATTTGGAAATCTAACCTTTGGTTGTTGATTGAAATTGATTGATCCTTGAACATTGGTCTTTGGTACCGTTCAAGTTACTACTCTTATATTCAATCGGGCTCGCAAATTTCTATTTGCTGATTGCAGATTGAATTGAGAGATAGAGAGATACTTTTATAAAGATTGAGTCTGACTGTCTAGTTGATTCTCTTTAAAGTATATTGGAGTAAGTCCTCTCAGATTACCAAACGAATTGTTGGGTGTGGTTGTTGTACCCCCGCATTTTCAATTGGTACATTGAAATACCTTATAAGTACGTGTTTGTAGCGATCTGATATGGACAGAAGTGTTATCTCTAATCACGTATCACCAGTTCAGGAACCTTTGGTCAAAAATCTTGATTCACCTGAGAATGTTGTCACATCTCCTTCATCATATAAACCCATACTTAACTGGGAAGCTCGTCTTGATGAACAGTTAGATGAATTTTATGATGAAATTGATTCAGAAGAAGGAAAATATGTTGAAGAAGAATTCTTACAGTACATCATTCTCTTTGATCGTCTTCTAAAGAAAAAGAAGTCAACATCCTGCTTGGCTGAATTTCTGACTCCTCTCTGCGTTGAAAACCAAAAATTGAGAAAACTCTTTAAGGGGTATGATTGTGGGTATAGCTTGTTACAAGCTACTTTTAAAGATCGTGACGAGGATATATGTTCAAATAATTTTGAATGCGGTGATCTTCGTCGAAATCTCTTTGTGTTGAAAGAAATACTTGTAGAGACTGAAGCAAGATATGACTCTCAACAAAATTGTTTAAATGTCAGATAAAAGGTTTTTCTCACCTGAGAAAAATAATTGGAGACTGATCTTAGTGCTCCTCTTGAAAAGGTCAAATCTTTGGAAGAGAATTTGAAAAAAATTCAATTCTAGCTCTACAAAACTGTCTTCTATGCTTGGAGCATGTAAAGAACATCGTGATACACGTGGTCTGGTCTATAAAGGTATAGATTCTCCAAGTACTGGTAAGATAAATTTTGTTAAGGAAAATGATCTTCTTCAATCTACAGCTGCAGATGTATCTTGAAGTAAAGTACGTAAGCCTACAAGGACGACTCAGTTGAGAACGGACATCCCTGTCAGCTTCTATTATTGCGGAAAGAAAGGTCACATTGAAATAAGATGTCATCTTCGTTTACCGAATGAAAAACTTCACAACATTTTTATTTGGATGTCTAGAAAAGTATTCATACATGTTCCTCAGTGTTCAGTTAGAATTCATTCCACAATCAAGAAAAGTATTGCAATGGGCCATTTCCTGATTATGAACATAACATTTATTCTGCTTACAACTGTAAAAAAACAATGTTATATGGATGACTGATAACTCTGAAAGACCTGTAAGAAGAAAAGGGCGTCGAAGAAAGAAATATTCTTCAAAATTCTCTCTTTCCCTCAATAATGATCTTGCTCCTCAAATAGGTGTTCTTGACTACATTCACATCAATAATCGTGTTTCGGAACTCAAAACCGGTATCAACGGTCTCAAGCGCAAGATCAAGAAGGCGAGAAAAGCAGCTTATTCAGGTAACTCATGTCCTTTTCTTGATGATTCTTTTGAAGATGTGCATAAGAATTCTGATATAGGTCAATGATAAACACGCATTTATGTGTCTTATATAATCTCAATTGTATATATTATTAGTGCTCGATTTTATATTTATTATGGCTTTTTATGTCCCTGTAGGTATTTTTGGAGAAATAAGCTTTTGCGGCGAAATTGGCTAAAAAAGTGGTTTTTGCGCTCGTGGGAGAAAATTACTATACGGACCCTCACTTTGGGTAAGGGGTAACCCATTTCAGGCATTGCTAAAGGGAGACCGGGACTGGATAAAGGGGAGGTCACTTTCCTTCCCAAATTCAAAAGAAGAAAATTGGAGGGAAAACTAGCTTTCACGCCTGGCAGATTTAGGGTTGGATTATTGGACGTGTTTTAATGAGATTCAATGGCCTATTTTCATGGGATGGACGTGATATGGATATACAATGCTAATATGGGTGATTTGATGGGCTGAATTTGGCTAGAATAGCCGGAAAAAGGAAATCAAGGTTAAGTTACACACGGGTCCCTGTTTGGAGCTATTTTTGGAATTCTAGGGAGATTAAAGTGCTACAAAACTTCCCAAATATTGGTATCTATCTAAGGAAGAGTTTGAGATAAGTGGGAAAGCTCAGATACGCGTGAACCGAATTAGGGAAGGAATTATTGCCGTGACTGCCAAGGAAGGAAAGAAGAGATTTCGAAGCGATTTGGGAGAGATTTAATCGCCCTGTGGTGTATAAATAGGTTTCCTAGGGTCCCTAGAAGAGGTGTCGAGAGTTTGGGGTCGATAGGAGAGCTCAGGAGGCGAGAATCAGAGATTACAGGAAGCCTGTCGCTGCTGCTGCTGCTGAAGAACAACGTTGCAAATAGGAACAACGTCTCAAATTCGCAACACTGCTTCAATATTCTCTCTGTAACAGCTGAACAACCACATTTATCTTCAGTTAGCCACACTTCCTGTAACAGTGAACTCTGTAACGCCATTACCTCGTTGCATATTCACTGAATCATATCATCTCTTCAATAAAAACAACTTTTGAGCCATGATTTATTCTTTTGAGCCTATTTTTGATATGAGAAGCTAAACCCTAACACTGGGATGACGGAGGAAGCCCTATTTCACGCATGTGGTAATTCTAATAATTCTTTTATGACTATTTGCATTGATTTTTAATCGATTTATGATTTTTATTGAATGGGTGTGATTTCGTTTGATGGTGTATGTTTGGTCTATGTATTTTTGATACATCATTCTTGTAATTTACAGTCATTTCTTTTCAAAAATCTATTTTGGGCAAAGAACAAGAGTCCATATTTGAACTATAATTGATTGGAATTATTATTTGAGTCACATGAATGGAATTTGGTGGAATCTTGAGTCTCAGTCTCTCTCGATATTGTGAAAAACCTTTTGTATATATATTTTCTTTATTTTTAGTGTTTCCTATATTTTAAGTCTAGAACACAATCTTATCGAGTCCGAGTTGAACGAACTTTACTACCACTTTTAAAACTACATCAATTTTTGGCGCCGCCGATGCGGATTTGTATTAGGTTTTAGATTTATTTTATTTCTTTTAGAATTTTTGTTCTCTTTTACGCCTTTGGTATTTTTTGATTCTTTTCAGATTTCGAGCGAAGCTACAAGGAAAGAAAAAGTGCTATAAAAGGAAAGCATCGCCAAAGAAGGAAAGAAAAGAGGAATACGAAAGGAGTGAAGAAGAAGATTTTGTATATAGTTATTTTGTTTTATTTTTAGAAACTGTAAATAGGGTATTATTTTTGTAATTTTTCTTTTCCTTTTTGGGACATTTTTATTTTTGGACTTTTTGGACATTCTTGGACATTATTATTTTTAAACCCTAAGGAAGGGTTGGTTTAAATACAAACTGTGTGTAGGGAAGGACGGTGATTACGATATCACCTCGGCCCCTCGGGTTCGTACATAACATAGGAGTTGTGGCCCGAGTCGACTTCAGCGGTTCTTCGCCCGTCTGGTACGGGAGGTAAGTTTTTCGAAACACCCGCGAATCCCCTGTCAGCGGGTTTACTGTATTCCTTAAGGTGAATATATGCTGAGGACTTGAATACGGTTTCTTTTAATTCCTAGTAAAGGGCAAGGACTGTCCATACAAGATAAGGGTTCAGATTTCATCACCGTTCTCTTCTTGCCCATCTTAGGAACACGAAACAAAACGCGAACCTAAGCCTAAAATTTTGACTAGAACGAGACCTATAGGATAACGAGCTTAATAGGAAATTCGTTCGAAGAATATTGGTTACTCTTTTGAGCATACTTCGAAGTTCTTGACGGTTTCTGTGAGTTGAATGCGTGACTGCGCCGCCTTGTAACCGGTGAGGCCTTGGGTATCAAAGCTCCACTGAGCTTCCCTCGCCTTGATTCAACTTACTTTGACTCGGATTGATTCCAGAGGGGTTTGCTCAGATTGTAACAAATTCCCCTTCGAGAGATAGAAGCTAGTCTAGAAACAATCTAAGTGGAGCCATCATGCTTTTTGTTTGCTAAAAATCTTTAGGTTTGCTTTGGTGAAGTCGAGTCGGCCTTGTTTGTGATTGTGTAGAATTTCCTTGCAATTAAGAATGTCGAACTGGTATGATAGAAGCCAATACAATGAATATAGACCCGAATTTGAATATGGACATCATCAGTATTATGACCATAGTGAGAATAGTGTTTGGGAACGCCAACCTTTTCAAGGTTATGGTTCATACCATAGTGAGCCCAATTACTATACACACACATACCGGTCATACGAGCAAGAAAATAAGGATTATTATAGTACTAGTTCCTCGTCTTTGGACAATATAATGAAAATGTTGAAAACTAGTCCCTATTATGATCCTTCTGAACCTGTTCTTCCTCTAGAAGAGTCTCTCAAACAATTAACTGAGAATACAAATAGGTTTGTGTTAGAAATGAATAAACAAAATGCACCCATGAGTGAACCTTCTATACACGATACCATAAGGAAGTCATGTGAGTCGATTCAAAAGCTTTTATTAGAGGCCCAGAACAGAACTGCTCAAGATAGTCTTAATTTCCAATATAGTGTTTCCAATAGTACCCTTGAAAATGAGGATAGTTATTTGCATAATCAAGATGCCGAGGTTAGAATTGGTAACACTACTTTTTTAGATGAGGTTCAACCATTTTCATGTTACAATGATGATGATGATGAGAATAGTGCTGATGAAGAATCTGAAATATGTGGGAATAGTGATCAGGAATTTGTTACCCCAATTGAGCCTTATAATGATTATATTATTTCTGGTTCAGATCCTAATAATTTTAACAATTATTCACATATTCAAAAGGACGAGGATTTGACTAGAGATACCCCCGTTTTAGACGATGTAGTATGTCCTGTTTACGAATCCGATAAAGGTTTAGAGGAACCGGTTTATCTTGAGGCTACTGTTTTCGAGTCGAACGATTTAGAAACTGTAATCGATGATGGTTTCGAGGAACGGTTTTATCCTGAGAATACTGTTTTAGAGTCGTACGATTTATAAACAATAGTCTTAGATGAACTCGTAGAGATTAATGAGGATGAACCTGACTTAGAAGAATCAATTGCCCATTTTC
This sequence comes from Papaver somniferum, assembly GCF_003573695.1. NCBI lineage: Eukaryota > Viridiplantae > Streptophyta > Magnoliopsida > Ranunculales > Papaveraceae > Papaver > Papaver somniferum. The sequence goes on from NW_020622934.1 coordinate 4,700,782, forward strand.
AGGAATCTGATGACCTAGATATTAGGGAGATTGTGACTAGTCTAACTAGAGACACTGAAAACTCAAAGTTTGGGGGTGATTATCATTCTCCATATGTTTTAACTCTTAGAAAGGTCCCTCACTTGGGACTTGACATCAATGCCTCAACCATCGTACAAGATTATCTTACTCACTCCCCCGAACCTCATAATGTCCATAAGGAATTTCAGTCGTTAGAAACCCATCCTCTGGTTGATGTGGTTTACCCAGGATATGATACCCAGATCGATTTTGTTTTCCCACCAAATAGTTTTCTTGCAAATGTGGGAACGTTTGTATTTAAAATGATTTGAATATTAAGTTCTGAGACTAAGCCTAAGTACTTTAGGTTAATAGGATCGACACATTTTCCTAAGAATGACCACCACTCTCATTGTGGTCAATTATGTAAGTCAAACCTGATTGACTTAGAGGATCCTCAGTTATTTAGGTTATTATTTTGTGATTCTAAGTTCTTATTTGAGTTTTTCCAGACTCTAAGACCTAATAATTTGGATCCAACCTGTGAGGAAATGCATCCGAGGAAAATATTCTATTTAGACCCTTTCATAGAACCTGAACCTGAACCGCAATTAGCGATAGTTATCAGGAAACTAGGTAAGGGCATGCTAGTATTGTCCATTTTCTTGGTTCACTGCAGTTTCCTTTTGTCAGCTCTTTTTGGTTTTAAAGACCCACAGTTATTTCGACTACTATTATACGGTTCGAGTTGACTAATCCTTTTCTAAGTCTGGCTGAAGACATTAAACTTAACACTTCTTGGGAGGTAACCCAACATTCATGCGACACGGTAATATCTTTCCTTATCACTTTTTCTTCAAATGGTAACAGTTTCTCCTTGTTCATGCTTTTAATTTCATCTTTAGAACATTGAGGACAATGTTAGATTTAAGTTTGGGGGTATGTGGCGCAGCGTATCAATGGTAACTCAGCTCAATCTAGAAATTTAGGTTAAAATTTCCAGAAACCTGACTTCTTGAATCGAAGAATTGAATCAGATTCGATGCAAGGCTCTCGAATTGATGACAGAATCAAATCAATGCAAGGATTTAGAGAAAAACTCTAGTTTATTATCTCTTAAAAACTGAATGACAAAAACTATCTTACAATCCCTTATTTATAATAACCTAACTTTCCTAAAAATCGAGCATCTAAAAAAAAGGAAATCATAAAAGAAAAGGAAATCTAAAAAAAAAAGGCCAAAATTAGGAAAGGTATCAAGATGCTGCATCAGTATGGGAGAAAATTTTTAATTGCAGTATGAATAAATAAACTCCAGAACCTAGAAATTTATGCCTATTGAGGATTGCACTAACTAATCTAAGTGGATGGAAGCATTTTGATCGTAGGAGTTGAGGAACCAATCTGATTAGATGGAAACATCTAGAAGAGTCTATTCATAAAAGCACAGAGCTCAGGTGTTAGAAATAACATGATAGTTTCACCATATCTTGTTGAGTCCTTTTCACTTCTATTTTTATTTTATTTTGTTTTTAAACTATGTTTCTCTAAGTGATTAGGTAGGGCTCACGATTCAAGTTGTTGCCAATGCTAGGGTGAATTAGAGTGATTGAGATACAAAAAAAAAAAAAAAAAAAGAGATGAAAAAAATGGTAGTTACCAAAAAGTTGAAAAAAAAAGAAAAAAGAAAAAAAAAGTGAGAAAATATTGAGACCAGACCATTTGACCAAAAGGAATAAATTCAATAAAGTCGACCACTAGTACCCTTGTATATGCCAGTTGTGTTGACCTAGAGTTAGGTTATCGACCACTGGTTCCCTTGTATATGCCAGTGTGTTGATATTAGTCAGACTAATATCTCAATCCATTAGGATAGGTTCATTTTGGCGGAGGCCTTCAGACAGATATGGGAAACGCCGTTCACTTAGTGAACATCAAAACCATCTATGTTTTTCTATATCCATCTCTTAATCTTTCCATGTGATTAGTTTGAATCCGAGTATGATGTCCATAGTGCAACTATCTGAGTAGAGCTCTGTCACTTTATAAGAATTTTAGTATGCTTGAGTGCAAACTCGTGTACAACAATTGGAATTTCGCATCAGGGTACTTCTTCCTGTAGTCAATAAGTATGCCAACCAAGGAGATTCTTTAGTGCCTTCCAAGGTTCGTTGTAGATAGCTAGGGTCTGGAGTATAAAGGTTTTGTGGGTATATATCTAGTAAGCCCTCCCGAGACTATAACTCGGCCACTAGGGACACCTAGGGGTTTAAAGGCTTATTGCATACGCTAAATGCAATCGTCGATGCCTGCGACAGTGAGTTAGGATTTTATTTTTTTATTTGATTTGCTCGAGGACTAGCAAATAATAAGTTTGGGGGTATTTGATAGACGCATTTATGTGTCTTATATAATCTCAATTGTATATATTATTAGTGCTCGATTTTATATTTATTATGGCTTTTTATGTCCCTGTAGGTATTTTTGGAGAAATAAGCTTTTGCGGCGAAATTGGCTAAAAAAGTGGTTTTTGCGCTCGTGGGAGAAAATTACTATACGGACCCTCACTTTGGGTAAGGGGTAACCCATTTCGGGCATGTGCTAAAGGGAGACCGGGACTGGATAAAGGGGAGGTCACTTTCCTTCCCAAATTCAAAAGAAGAAAATTGGCGGGAAAACTAGCTTTCACGCCTGGCATATTTAGGGGTGGATTATTGGACGTGTTTTAATGAGATTCAATGGCCTATTTTCATGGGATGGACGTGATATGGATATACAATGCTAATATGGGTGATTTTATGGGCTGAATTTGGCTAGAATATCCGGAAAAAGGAAATCAAGGTTAAGTTACACACGGGTCCCTGTTTGGAGCTATTTTTGGAATTCTAGGGAGATTAAAGTGCTACAAAACTTCCCAAAGATTGGTATCTATCTAAGGAAGAGTTTGAGATAAGTGGGAAAGCTCAGAAACGCGTGAAACGAATTAGGGAAGGAATTATTGCCGTGACTGCCAAGGAAGGAAAGAAGAGATTTCGAAGAGATTTGGGAGATATTTAATCGCCATGTGGTGTATAAATAGGTTTCCTAGGGTCCCTAGAAGAGGGGTCGAGAGTTTGGGGTCGATAGGAGAGCTCAGGAGGCGAGAATCAGAGATTACAGGAAGCCTGTCGCTGCTGCTGCTGCTGGTGCTGAAGAACAACGTTGCAAATAGGAACAACGTCTCAAATTCGCAACACCGCTTCAGTATTCTCTCTGTAACAGCTGAACAACCACATTTATCTTCAGTTAGCCACACTTCCTGTAACAGTGAACTCTGTAACGCCAATACGTCGTTGCATATTCACTGAATCATATCATCTCTTCAATAAAAACAACTTTTGAGCCATGATTTATTCTTTTGAGCCTATTTTTGATATGAGAATCTAAACCCTAACACTGGGATGACGGAGGAAGCCCTATTTCACGCATGTGGTAATTCTAATAATTCTTTTATGACTATTTGCATTGATTTTTAATCGATTTATGATTTTTATTGAATGGGTGTGATTTCTTTTGATGGTGTATGCTTGGTCTATGTATTTTTGATACATCATGCTTATGATTTACAATCATTTATTTTCAAAAATCTATTTTTGGCAAAGAACAAGAGTCCATATTTGAACTATAATTGATTGGAATTATTATTTGAGTCACATGAACGGAATTTGGTGGAATCCTGAGTCTCAGTCTCTCTCGATATTGTGACAAACCTTTTGTATATATATTTTCTTTATTTTTAGTGTTTTCTATATTTTAAGTCTAGAACCCAATCTTATCGAGTCCGAGTTGAACGAACTTTACTACCACTTTTAAAACTACATCAGTCAAGGGGTAAAAAGGAATGTGTCAACTCCTCTAATGAACTTCATGTTCATCACCATACAACTTGACTATTTCCGTATGTGTATCCTCTTTGAGACCAATGAGAAGATACACATAACTCTCAAGAAGATACCTCCTTCTTTACAAATGGTCTGTGTTGTACTTTTTTTTTCTTTTGGATCTTCCTCCCCGAGCTTTGCTACGGACAATTTTATTGTTCGTCTAGTGCTCTCCTATTTGACAGTTGATGTTCAACCTTGAACGAATATTTCCTTTCATATCTTCAGAATTTGTTTCTAAATGTTTGCTCCTTTAGTTCCGTGGCTTTTGATCTCTGGGTCATAACCATGAACTCTGTGCACCCTACCTTTTATCAAACGTCTACAAGTAACCCTAGGGTTCTCTTGTGTGAAAAGTTATAAATATATATCAAAGTCTTCTTTTTGATATATATTGGTTCGGTAACGTCAAGTCTTATCTTGGAATGGTGTGCACAATGGAAGGATGCAAAACGGAAGACAAATATGATGATGCCAATGCTTTTGAACTTCACGAAGAACCCATCTCCATTGTCTTCTATAAAGCAATTGATCATGAAAAAGATCTTCCAATCCAGATATCCATTCAATTGGTTGGAAATTTTCTTCAAGATTTTGAGGTCATTTGTGAATAGCTTGAGATTGCATCGAAGAATCTGGCTTTTCTGAAAAAGGAACTAAAGAAAGCATCTGATGAACTAGTCCTTGTTCCTTGGTTGCTGATCATGTCTAAGTCTTGATTTTGTCTAGGAAGCTTCTTATGAGAATTTTATTCTTGTGTTTTTAAGAAGGATAACTAGGGTTTGGAATATCCATTATTATGAGTACACATAGCTATGTCCAACGTTTTCATCTTCAATGTTTTTAGATTTGTTTATCAGAAAATGGGCTATTTGGCCAAAAAGGTACTTTTCCCGGTTCAAATCGACGGGTAAAAAGGTACCATCTCATCACCATCATCATTACCAGGAGTTGGTTTCATCCACCGTATCCTCACAATCAACACTGTCGTAAAATTGGTTTCATCCACCGTCTGCAAACACCATCAGCACTACAACAATAGAGTTTTCTAGCATATTCTGAGATTAGGATTTCAATCGATCGGTTCAGTTTATTGGAAGAATTAGGGTTTCAATCGATCCACAGAATGTCTCATAGAACTCGTAAGTTTTCAAACCCTAACTCTGTTTTGTTCTTACTTTCAGAATTGCATGATTAAATTGTTGAATTGATTGTTCTTATTTTCATTTCAGTGGATTAATTTCTTGAATTGGTTATTTTATTTTCATTTTTGGTTGATTTTGTTTTAGATGAAATTGGTTTGCATCTGTTTATTTGAGTATTTCAATGTTATGAATGAAATTGGTTGAAGTGTATGTTATGGATGAATTTGGTTTGCATCTGGGTAAATGAATTGTTTCAGCAGGTTTAAACTATGATGGAACTGGTTTCATCCAGTTTTAATTTGCAGTGTATATTGTTTCAGCAGATTAAAACTATATGAAAACAGTTTCATCCAGGTTTAATCTGCAGTGTACATGTCTAACTGAAATGAAATTAGCGTTCTGTATGTGTTGGATGCCCTTGATGAGGAGAGCCACTATACCTTACCGTCTCATCACCATCATCACTACCAGAAGTTGTTTTCATCCACCGTCTCCTCACCATCAATATTGAGGGGTTAAGCAACTTGATTTTGTTTAGTCATTGGTTTGCTATGTTCCATTGATATGTACTTCACCATAGGTACTGCCTTTTAACGTAATATATATGCAAACCAGATTGCGCTAATGTAATAATCCACAACCAGTTATTACAGCTACACTGTTGTATGATTTTGATTTTCTGAAACAACTTAATGACCATATAGGTATTAAAACTGGTTTACATCTCTTGTTGGTCCTAATTTTAACGAATATGAGACTAACGAGACTAATATCATGAATCCTTTGTACATCTTGGTTTACTAATGGATGAAACTGGTTTTTATCATGTATTGCTAGTGAATGAAACATGGTTTAGCGTGTGTTTACTTTGAATGAATGTTTCGTTATTACTGGATGAAACTGATTTCGTCTTGTGTTTCAACAGGATGATCCTGGTTTCATCATCTATTGCTACTAGTTGAATCTGCTTATACAACTTATGTTTTACTGGATGAAACTGGTTTCATCTTGCGTTTCTACAGGATGAGCCTGGTTTCATCATCTGTTGATACTACATGAGTATTTTTGTACATCTTCCTGTTTTAGATTGGATTGAATTTAGCTTCATCTTATTTTTATACAACGATGAAATTGGTATCATCCTGTTTTATATTGGGTTGAATTTGGTTTCGCCAATTTTTAACTACGATGAAACTGGCTTCATCCTGTTTTAGATTGGGTTGAATTTTATTTCACCCATATTTAAAGTAGGATGAAATTAGTTTCGTTTTTCCGTAATTTAGGTTGAAAATGATTTCATTCTGTTTTAGATTGGGTTGAATTTGGTTTAGCCCAGGTTTAACTAAGATTAAACTGGTTTCATCGTATTTTGAATTAGGTGAATTCGGTTTGACCCACGTTCAAAGTAGGATCAAAATAGTTTCATTCTACTGTAGTTTATGTTGAAACTGATTTCATCTTGTTTAAACTGATTCATGTTATTGATGTTTCAGAATTTGCAAGTTTTGTATTTGGCTGATAATCAGATTTTCGGTCAGTTACCTTCATTTGGTTTCATACCTACACTTCAAGTTTTAAAAGATGGGGAATAATCGGTTATATGTTCATGTACCAAAAATTTGCGACTATGATTTCTTTGACAGAACTGTACCTCAGTGGGAATGAATTTTCAGGAATGAAAACTTTGTATTAGTTCTATTTAAAAATATGCTCATTGAAAAATATCTAGATTGTGTCTGGTTAGGTACGTAGCGCTTTTATTTTTCCATTATCTATTTATATGGTGTAATGCTTGATCTCTAAAAATGGGAGGGAGTAACAAATACTAATGGGGTTTACAAGGGATTACAACGGGTTTTTTAGAATGGCTGATGGTCGGGGTGTGTAATTGAATCATTCTAAGCCACTGTGTGTAATGGACGGTAGTCCTGATCTTATGGATCTTTATAGTTTCAATTAACTGAGAGAAGTTACCTCAAATTCAATGTCTTTAGTTGAAAAATAAGGGTTTCATTTGTTTGTTATAAAGGAGGTTCAGTTTTTCATCTTTACCGTTATGCTTTATTTGATTTTCTTAGTTTCTGATGTGTGTTTATTCTCTCTTCTCGTGTTAGCCATTTTCTTATAAGTTTCAATCTTTCTATGGTAGTTACTTCTTGTTTTCTTTTTCTGGGTTTTCTTAGAATTGCTTAAAAACAGTTTTTGTTTGCGTTCTTTGTGATTTTTTTATGATTTCTGTAGTGGGCTTTTCATGGATGGTGGATTTCTGATTTGTGAGTTGTTTGTATTTGCAGGGATTTTTGAGATGGAAGGAGGTGAATTGTGACTCAACTTTGCAGTTCGCAAGTTTGGCCTCTCTTAGAATCAGCAATAATACTCTAGCAGGAGATGTTCCACCTGCATTAGGGAATTCTCAAAAGCTGGCGTCGATCCGTAGACCTTAGTTCCGACCAACTTACTTATTCTATATTCCAGAAGCTTATTCACTTCCAGGTCATTGATAAATTCGAATCTTTCAGGAAATCAGATGAGCGATGTATTCCTTTTCAAGGTTCTCATATGTCTGAATTGTTAGTTCTACCGTCTTTTTCATTTTAGAATCCTTAGATATGTTGAAGATTGTTTCTTTCAGATATATGTAATTTAAGGATATAAACAAAGTCTGTCTGTGGAAATATGAATACAAGGGCATTTTAGGACGTGGGTATAAAAATTAGTTATTAAAGTTGGGTGAAATAACCAAACAGTCCATTTGAAAAGTACAAGTATCAAAATGTACAAGTCTTTTTCACCCAGGAATTGTTGATTTTGGTCTTTTTAACCGATTTTGTGTCTATTTTTTTGAATTCTAAGTTATTTGGAAGATGATTTTTGCAGTATTAATCTTTATGGTTTCATATATTGTAAATTTTTATGGGATATGTTGTTTACGTCCGTGAACCTTGACTGTCCCATACTTGTTCAAAAGTTATCTCTATTACATGTCGATATGAAAGTGTTGATAAAAGATAGAATGAACTTTTGACAAACAAAAGTTAAGACTATTATGTATTTATGCAAATATCGATGGAAGATAGGATGGACTTTTGTTTACAAAGATTAAGTCTATTATATGTCATTGTGCAAATAGTGATGAAAAATAGAATGAAACTTTGTTTATTCCGCAGTATTGGTCCTTCCCTGATCCACATTTTTGTGCATACACTGTGTTGCTCCGTAAGTTCTCTTGTGTTGAGAATGACCAATTGAATTGATCATTTTTGTGGCTAATTCAATTAAGACTTTTGGATACAAATTCATGTTCTCATGTGATATGATTATGTCAAAATAAATCCTTTTTTTATCGTAAAAGTAAGGTCGCTCTTGTTGTTCTTTCGGGAATGACATTTTATGGGGGAGAGTTCTTTTTGAACTTGTACTTAATTGCCAAATCTTTGTGGGGAGTGCGGCTGTGGAATATTATAGGAGTTATCTTGTATCTTTATAAACACCTTGATGAATAAATTTAGCTTCGGCTATATGATTGCATCTAAGATGGTATGTTATTCTCTTTTGGTAATGAAGTATCTCTATGAAAATTTCATGAGGATCCCACTAGTTTTCGTACCTTTGCCAATTTATGTTGACAAAAAGGGGGAGAATTAATGTGTAGTTTCATACTACAAATACATATGGTTTACGGATCATTATGTAAGGGGAGTAGTTTTCATGTCGAGATAAAGTATTGGCTAAGGGGGAGTGATGCATATCACCATAGTATTGTTATCAAAGTTGTGATACAATTGAACTTTGGTGTTGCGTAATGATACTGTGACACTGTATACCAATGATTGAGAGTATTTGTTTTCTCATTGTTACGCTACGGATCTTCAACAACTAGGATGCTGAGTTGAACACGTTTAGAATCATGGAGTACTTGGAAGTGACGAAGATTTCGAGTCGTGTTGAAGATGCCAAGGATATCAAGCATTTGGATGAGAAATTACAAAGTTTTATTTATTTTTTAATCCATATGTATTGATAGTTTTGTCACTAAAATTGACAAAGGGGGAGATTGTTAGAGAATTTCTCGGTCGAACTCGCATGTGTTGCTATCTCAAGCATGTTTGTCAATGTTAGTGATCAAAACTATAAGTCTTGATTTCTAGTCTACTTATAAATGTTTCGGACTAGGACATAGATTGTGTAGTTGAGCCTTAGACTTCGCGGCGTTCATCATTTGAAGGCGAAGAACTACCAAGGAGAGCTTGAGGAACTTCATCAACAAAAGGTATGTGGAGACTTAAACTCATCTATCACTTGGAAAGTCTATTTCTACTCTATCTCCTATATTGAGACATAAGTTGTGTTATGATATAGTTTTCTATCATACACATTTGAGATTTCGAGCTGAATTTAACTCGCTTACATATTTCTCGGAATATGTGTTGGCAAGCTTTTGCTTAGACCAAGTTAATCTTATATTCTTGACGCAAGTCAAAAGATGATCATGTGAGAATTTTTGAGTAACATCTTACATGGTTTGTGTGATACAATCATTTGGTGTAGACTTGGAATGTTTCGTTATGATTATTTCAATAACTTGAAAATTGCTTTGATGCTAATAGTATGTGAAAAACGGCTATTGTCATCCTCTAAGAAAGTTTCAATGATTGAAATAAGAGTTTAAAACACTTAACCATTATTGGATATGACATGTTGTGTACTCTTGCACATATGTAATCCATGTCCAGGAACCATAGTATGTGAAAAGACGAGGGTACCCAAATATACCTCAATCTAAAACTTTTCCACCTATAAGTCCTTTCTCCGAAAGTGGTTGTCTATGGACTGAGTCGAGACAATAAAACAAATAGGTCCACACTTCGTGTGATCGTCTATAGATACGAGATTGAGACAATACAACAACGAAGTATGTTTACTTGATAAAAGGTTCAGACTTAACCAGACACAATAGGATTGCTTATCAAGTAAATAGGAATTAACGTTTGTGTAATTTACTTTAAATTATAATAACAACAATTATAATTACTGAAAATAAAAGTAAATGACACAGTAAGATTTTGTTAATGAGGAAACCGAAAATGCAGAAAAACCCCAGGACCTTGTCCAGAATTGAATACTCTCAGGATTAAGCCATTATACAAAATCAAACTAATTTCGTATAGTTGAGACCAAGCAACTAAACCTATAGTTCACCTAGTTCCATCTGTATTCCCACGCCTCCAACCTGTAATTAGTCACGTACTTGGAACAATTCCTTTGGTTTGTATTACAAACAGTAAGGAACAACAAATCTGTTTGGTATCAACTCTTTTCAACCAAGTGATATGAGTTCGACAAAGGCTCTTCTGTTTATCTCAATAAACTCCTTCATCAGGTTCTTAGATCTATCTTATTATCAACTACCGAAATAATTGTTAAGATTTTGAAATCAATACTTTTAATCACGAAGAATTGTATTGACGCCGATCTACACAACTAATCAATTTAATCTACCACAAGGATAAACCGATTATAGTTGGATCCTTTTTTACCGAAACAAGTATTGTGCACACCAAAGAGTATGAATCCCAAATCATAAATCTTCTTCATCTTCAAATATTTTTAGATCTTCAATAAACAGTTGCACACAATCAACTTGAATCTCTTGTGATCAATCACGCACATAACGGAGTCTGTTAACAACGGATTATCACAAGACGTCTTTAGATCTACAAACATTTTAAATATCCCTGTCGAAACTTTGATCTAGTTTGAGTGAATCTTATATCAGAAGAGAAGATTCTCAAGCATAAACAAACTAGGTGCAATCAAAGTTCAGCCACCGTTAGTCAATCAAATCAATCGAAAACAAAATATAAACTAGAATTATCTAGTTTCCCACCAACAGTACTAATAGAGCTTCTCAATCCCAAAGAATACTTTAAACAAAGCGGTCGTAAGAGATTTCGCCTAATTAGGTTACTCTTCTCTTCGAATAGGTGGCTTCACTAGTAGCAGCACAACTGCGATAGTTCTTGCTGTACGAGGATTAGTTTGCTCGAAATGAAAACTTTCATATTTATAGTTTGGACACCAAGGAATTTCCAAAACCAAAAATATTCTCAAGATATGCAATATATTCCAGATTCGGTTTCCTTAATTCGTGGAAATGCTTTGTCCAAAATAATGACCGAAAATCTCTTGGAAAATCTCCAACTAGTAAATGCGCATTAATTTTCCTAAAATAAAATTAAAAACCTTAAATAAAAAATTCTCAATTTATTTTATTCGTTCTGGGATTTTCTTCCTTTATCTATTAAGGAATAACTTTGAACAATTAAAGATAAGCGTTACTGCACATGTTCAAAGTACGTCGACATCCTTACTTTGTAAGTCCTCTTTCATACTTACAATCTTGAAACCGATTTATCACACTTCCAAACAAGTATATAATTTATTCATCTGAGTTTAAAGTACTACGTGATTGATCAAGAACACTCAATCACAAATCATGGGTTTAACGGTTCTATCAAAACAAGTTTCGGTTCTACCTCCATGTGAGTACTGTGCATAGTCACACTAGCTTTCCAAAATTCGGTTGAATAGGTAGTAGGAATTGTTCCCCACATATATATGGTATCTAACGTGTACTTGCTTCACATGTCCATAGGATCGGTTTCCCACTCTACTAAAAACCTGCTGCACCTCATACAAGGATCGATTCCCCTTTGTGATAGGTTGCACCTCTTACCAGGATCGGTTCCACTTTACCCAGAGTCGGTCATACCAATAACACAAAATCGATTGTACCATCTCAGGTGATTACTTAAGATCGGTTTCACTAATAAAAGTCATGCCAATACAAAAGTCAGGACTTTGTGAATAGTTTTACCAAGAACATAAACAAGTCATGAGCAGTTATACTAATCACACATATTTGTAGTTCAAAATATATGCAATGAATAACAATACCAATAATTCCTGGCTATTTCTCTTTCCATTCACAAAACAAGTTCATGAATTTATTTCCTTAAAACAAATGTAAAACATTGTTTCCTAGGATGAAATCTTAACCTTATACCCATACATAATCACAATACTATTCAAACGATTATGTCGATGTATTATCTACAAAGTTTAATGGTTAAGCAATAAACCTCGTATTGTATTCCTTAATACTATGTCTAACTAAAGTATAATCATTCATGCTTCGCAGTTTTGTTTTCAATATGCACGACTTGAAAGATACCTTAGGGAATGAAATAGTTCAAGTCAAATATCACTAACCTCAAGTGGAAGGATGATGTTGTCGTTGTAGCTCCTTAGTTCTTCACTTCTTCAAGTCTTCGCAATACTTGTAATGTCTCATATCCTAATATTTTCAAGCTAACCTATACGAAGTTGACTCTAGTACATAATCAAGCGACTCTTAAATGATTTTTGGCTCACTAAAATATGACAACCAAACTTGACATACCAACGCTTGGTGGGTTCAACCGATCTATGCTCTAACAATATCCCCCTTTGTCAATTTTAGTGACAAAACTCTTACATCATATGGATAAACAAATTACAAGAATTCATTATACATACGCTTGATTCCCGAGTTCAACAACACAATAACCTGTATACATTCAATCCTTAAATGTCGTTGTTGACATTATAATAACAAAGCTAATACTCCCCCTAAATGTAAGATAAGTAGATTTTATCAATCCACACGTCTTTGTTATTTCCTTTGTAGTCCATATAGCTACAGGTATATGATATGTTACTCCCCCTTAGTCTATGTGTTGATGGTGGATTTTCAACAAAGGTCAAAACCGTAAAATCATGATGCATGTTTTTGACACGGCTTTCAGGCATGCAACGATTCATATTTTACGAAGCCATGATGAACATGTATGTCGAAAGGCCTCCACTAGCGGAGCGTTCGATCCCTGACATTTCATTGTGCCCTCTATGTAGAATAACATAATTGGGCGTTTCTCTATAGATTGAGAGCTTAACGCCTTCAGGACATCGGTGACACTCATTGTTTCCTGACTACATGAGAGAGACCCCCCTCCACATAGAAGAACGAGTGGTCGGTTCTCCGTAGATTGAGAGAATTGACGCCTTCAGGACGTCGGTGACACTCACTGTTCCCTGACTATGTGGAGAGACCGTGTATAGACTCAGGCGATTCTCCATAGATTGAGAGCATTAACGCCTTCAGGTCGTAAGAAACACCCGTGACTCCCTGACTATGCACCATCCAGGATGGATGTGACGCTTTAACTGGCTAATATCCTTTCTGCAATAGATTAATTCTGCCGTGACATTCACCACTGAATTCCCAGAATGATCTATTTTTTGATCCTATTCCATGGTCGAATCCGCGGCCTGATCTCATGGAATGGAAATAAACAACTATATAATCTCGTTACTCCGATTTCATGATCGAATCCACCGCTGATCTCATGGAATGGTAATAGGTAATTTTATTATTCCGAATTCATGGTCGAATCCACGACTGATCCTATGAATTGATAATAAAGCAACTACTCATTTTTATAAATTATTCTCCACTGAATTTCATAAACTAATACTAAATACTCAACAACCGGGCATCTGGACCATCACTGAGTAAGCCCCACAAAAATGGTGCAAGTGTACTCGACAATGATGCGCGACTGAGCACCCGGATGCACAAACGAGCATTCAAAAATATGGACAGATGAGGAGTGCTACGCAAAACAGGAGAAAACAATAAATAATAATAAAATAATGAGAGGCGCCATGGGCCGGGCCCACCGGCTGGCCGGCCATGCCCTAGCCGTAGCCGGTCTCATGCCTCTTCCATTATTTTTCCCTATTTAGTTATTTTCATGAACTCATGAAAACTCCTTGATTTTAGCAACTTTCCTTGTTTGAGCAAAACTCATGAATTCTTTGTAACTTCACGGATTCATGAAAAAAGAATATTTTAAAATAGGAAAAGGTGTGCGGGATCGGGCAACCTAGCTGGCCGGTCATGCCCAAGCCGTGGCCGGTCCCACACCTTATAATCCCTAGACTTTTATAATAATTATTTCCCAATTTCATGAAACTCCTCCATTTCAGCAAAACTCATGGATTCTCCATAACATCACGGTTTCATGAAAAATAATAGTACAAAATTAGGGAAAGTGTTGTGGGACCGGGCAACATCGCCGGCCGGCCATGCCATAGCCATGGCCGGTCCCACACCTTGCAATCCCTAGTCTTTTATAATTATTATTTTCCCCAATTCATGAAACTCTTTGGTTTGAGAAAAAATCATGATTTCGTCATAATTTCTCAAATTTTGCTCGAATCATGAAAAACCAAAAGCCAACATGGTCACACGACCGTCTAGCCTCTCACAAAAATTTTAAATTTTAAAATACTCTTATTTTAATATTTAAAAAATATTGATCAATTGAGCATACATGCTCATTCCAACAAAAATCAAGAATTTCAGTCAAGATGAAACTCTTCTGAAAATTCACGATGTTGCTCGAACGCACATCAGAAAATACTGAAACTCTCAGTACGGAAACACGGACACCATGGTAACACGTGCATTCCTTCTTAACCGACCAGGGTTATCCCTAGGGCTTACACAAACCCGGTCCCACACGTTTTCATAATTCTGACCTAATTTGCTCAATTGCTCATATTGGGCCCGAATTCTCTACAACTAACCTGGGGATTGCTCAAAAGACCAACATCTGGTCCCGTGACCACCAAGATCCGGTCTCATGCTTTCTTGGTCGGTCCCTCATTTTTCATACTCAGTTTTTATCACCTAATGCTGAATCCAGCAATATTTCAATAAATGATGAAACATGCATTTAATCATCATTCTTTCACCAACCCTCCAACTGAGGACCCTGGTGCATGCTCACTCGAGCACTAGGAACCACATGGACTCCCGTCATCCCATGTGGTCGGTATCTCTATCACTCATGACTTATTTTCAGCGATTCATCAATTAACAAATAATTAATCTGGAATTAGGGTTTCGAATAAATGTTCCACGAATCATCATTCTGAGCAAGATTCAAAAACTAATGAATTTATGTTGATTCAACAACCAATATCCGAATTAATCATTTGGTAATCTACCAATATTTTAGTATTTTATTGGGTCACGTCACCAATAAATAATTCGTCGAATTGAGGAATACTTGCTCAGTTGCTCAAATGTTGATCCAACTATCAATATTTAGTAATTTATCAGTAATTTGTGTAATTGAGCAATATTCGCTCAGTTGCACGTCAAATTATCAGTAATCATTAATTTGTCAAATTGAGCAGTACTTGCTCAGTTGCTCGTCAAATTCTCAATATTCAGTAATTCGTCGAATTGAGCAATACTTGCTCTCGCTCAAATACTGGTTCGTAATTCATCACTTAATCTACAATATTGACATCATTTCAGAGAACTACATGTTCGATCCATGAATCGCTGAGCATTCATCACTCATGATCGATTCAACAAAACCTAGACTCAATGTCCAATCAGTCAACAACTGACTAATTAATACACTCTGTCATGCAGACTCCACGATTCGTGAGACATCAATCATGTTAGATTGGGGGATATCAATTAGGGTTTTGGTCTGACGACCTACAACACGTGGATTCATCCACAATGAGAAATGTGAGTAAGTCGTGCCAACGGTTGAAGGAGTTAGCAAAGTAGTGGGTGAATGATCAAAAAAGTCTCCGCACAATCTGGAACTGGTTTCACCACGATCTCCCACTTTCCCACTCTTTCACTCAAGAAACCGTCACACTTACATGGATCAAGGTGTTCACGACTCTGACAATATAAATAAGTCTCTGAATCCATGATTGAAGACAATGAATGATCACTAGCTATCAGCAATTGTCTACACAGAATTTCTCGAGCAATTACTCTCAAGAATTCTTCAATCTCTCAGAACTTATTCGAACTCAACAGTTCATCATTATTGCAGAAACCTTCAACACATCCACAATATTTGATCATCATTGATCCAACACAATTCTCAGCTTCCCTCCTACAGATCAACCCATCACCCTCTTTGCGACCGAATTAACTCTGGAGCGGCCATTGACTTAGTTTAGGCCAGAGTCCTACAAATTGATCTCTTGAATCCAAGCACTCCCTTTGAAGTGCATCTGTGTGAGGTTGAGCAGTTTGCTCGGTTCAGGAGTCTCGACAACACGTTCGTCTCCTCAATTTCGTAAAAACCAGTAAATCGTTTTTCCCCATCTACAGATTGGCGACCACAGTGGGATATTAATCTCTCGGTTGCAATCTCATATTTTCAAAAAATAGTTGATCTTAGGTAAGGTTCAGTTACAAATCCTAACACAAACAATGCTAGCACTAGCAACAATGGTGGTATTCCAGAAACTATTCCCGCTTCCAACACCGATGTTGATGATACCACTCCTCCTCAAACCAACATCGGAAATCATCCTCTCTTTGGCCGGTCTCCCGTGGAAATCATAGAAAATTCACCTAGCATATCTGATCTTATGAAGGTGCAAAAGACTCTCGCCAAAAAATAGATTGACATGGATGCAACGCAGAAAGAGCCATGCAATTATCTCAAACTCTCACTGACAAGATGTCAGAGAAAACTCGAGGGAAAGGAAAAGCCAAAGAAACATCTTCGGCTGCTGATAGTGAAGTCACTCTGATCCATGTAATAGATGATGATGAAGTCCACAAGGCTGCAGATAACCCACCAATGAAGAAACCTGCAGGCTTCATCACTCGTGAGGACATGAAATGCTTCATGGAGGATCGAGGAAAAAATAAAGCATCATTTTTTCATCGTCATCAACCTCCATATCCTGCTGCCACACAAAGAATTCCTCTCCCGAAGGGCTACACTTTCCCAACGTACACACTGTACAACAGAACAGTGAACGTTCGAGAACACGTCTGTCGATTTATGGAGGCACTAGGAGACCATGGACACAATGGAATGATCCCAATTTATAGAGTCTTGCTGGAGAATCTGCGATTCCAAACTTTCTCATAACTTCATAAAGCAACCAAAGGATCAGTAACTACCGCACATGCTTTACTGGAAAGAAAAATAACTAGGATGAGAACCTCGTGATACTCAGCATCTCTTCAACAGACAATACAACCTCCAACCTTCTGTTGCTGAAGGAAGCAAAAGGAAATCCGAGCCACCACAGCAAAAGCATACTTCTCCAATCTCTCAGGATCCTTCGGAAGCGCAAAGAAAGGATAACCAATCCTGAAATGCACAAACTTCAACCCTGCATCAACAAACGAGAAAATGATCAGATAGATTCAAACTTCCCTCTTCTCATTGAAAAGTGATCGAGTTACTGGAAGTCTGGATTCAAGATGCTGCAACCCAATTGACATTTATCAGGAGACAACCAACTAAAGAATAAGTGAATATTCCCAGGTACTGTTTCCTTCATAAGTTCACCAATCATCCAACAGGTGACTGCAATATTTTCAAAGAGAAGGTTGATTCATAATAGCTTCAACTGGGGTACTGAAGGAGTACATAAGAATCCTTCCCGGTCAGAACCTTTACACTCTCTGAACAACCTATCAAAGAAGCAGTTCAGTCATTGATCGAGCATGTCTGTAATTTGCTTTATCTGTCAAAGGCTCAAAGGAAAGACATGTTCGCGGCTCTGAATCACATCGTGTCAGCAAGTCCATTCTGGAAAGACTTATTGAGCCTCCAGCCACAGACAAAGATATGTACGACTGGGGACTGATTACCACAGTCAATCTCCAAGAAAATGAATTTGAGAGAACATTGATCGATGTTGTCTCTTCTATCAAACTATTTCACTGAAATCCCTCAGAGTCAGGCATCACTTGGCAAGAATCTACTCATGCTCCCATATCAATCAGAGACCATGAAGGAACGCTCATAGATGCTTATGGATACATCACTCTCAAGGTGAAAATATGTTCTACCTGAACCGATGCCAAGTTTCACATAATCAGGAAGATCCAAGATATGACGTGATAGCATGGACCCATGCTGAAAAAATGACTACAAACAAAGTGTCTTTTGTTGCACATCTCTCCGACAAAGAAAGTTATGATCCAGAAGATTTGGCGGATGTCCATCATCAGAGCACTTGGAGAAATTCGAACTCTGACGAGATAATAACCTACAAAAGATACATAGAAATTTATCAAGAGGTTTCGCATTCAGGAAAGTCTCATTCCTTACATTTATATGTCTTTAATTTCCTCACACGTTATTCTAGCATGGGGACTCAATTCAGCTAGCATCTCTGCTATTACAAGACGATATGAGTGGGTAATCTCACTCCAGCAATATTTTACCAAGTGGTTGAACCTGACACCGCTTCGAATTGAGCATATCACCGTGACATTCATCACTGAGAGATGACGGAAGCATGACAAAGAACACTTTGGGAATTTCTCCACTAGACTTGCAGGAATGTCCACGAGTGCCACAAAATCATAAATCTCTGATTCTGCACAAGTGTTGAATCCCTCGCAGCGGAATGCTGAATCGATAGAAGATACACGGAGCCGAGATGATCAAGCATAAGACATTATACGCTTCAGCGCTCAAGAACATAAGAAGCTTCGAATTGTACTCCCAATCAAAGAGTACACCTTCGACAATAACACCTCTAGATTCAACACAACATCTCGATGATGATACACTGGTTCAAAACCGACACGATCAAAGTGTAGCTGAATTACAATCGATAAGTCTTCACTACCCCATGATAAGACTTCTGAAGCAGATGTAACATTATTCATCAAAGGATGCTATAAACTCCTTCAACTCTGCTAAGTGAATGGGGATACACTGGGGACTTGATCTTATTGGAAATATCAATTCAATACATTTCAATAAATCTTATCCATATAACAAATCATCGCAACCCGATGTGATTCCAAGGTCATCAAACGGAACCTCTCTACATCATAAGCACCTGCACGACTGGGAAATTTCCTACCTTCACCAATCACGTCCAGAATGGAGATTGCCGCTGTTATCAGCCACAACAACATTGATTCACTGACGAAACCACTTCATAGTGAAGTCATATTCAGGAGAATTTGGGTTGAAAATCCTAGTACACCTTCTGTTAGAGCATTGCTCGGTCGAACTCGCATGCGTTGCTATCTCGAGCATGTTTGTCAATGTTAGTGATCAAAACTATAAGTCTTGATTTCTAGTCTATTATAGATAAGTCTCGGACTAGGATAGAAAGTGAATTTGATCTCAAGGACTTCATGGCGATTCATCATACATGTAGAAGAACTACTCAAGGAACCGGTGGAACTTCTCGACAAAAAGGTATGTGAAGACTTGAACTTATCTATCACTCAAAAGTCTATCTACTCTATCTCCTACTCTTTGAGACAAGAAGTCATATGCTATATATATAGACTTGGATTATATACATTTGGTATTTCGAGCCAAGTATACCTCGCCTATCTATATCTCGAAATATCTGTTGGTAAGCTTTTCGCTTCGATAAATTTTATCTTTACCATGTGATGAAAGTCATGATATGTTTCAATCATCTTGAAAATTGATTTGACGAAAAATGGTGTAACAACTAAATAACGTCCTCTAAGAATGTTTCAATGATTGAAATGACAGTTTAGATTACATAACCAATGGTGGACATAAGCATTGTTGTGGAAACAAATTTATGTATAAGTCTTATTCCTTGAACCAAAGTTTGCGAACTTTGTTGATCAAGAGTACCAGAAGAATAACGTGAGCCAAGTCCGCGAACTGCCGAAGTTCTCAAACCCGAGAATTTCTGCTGGAGTTGACAAACTACTTGCGTGAAGCTAAGTCCGCGAACTCAGTCCACGAACTTAGTCCGCGAATTGGAGAAGTTCTCATACCCGTGAATTTCTGCTGGAGTTTGTAAACTCTGGCCGGTAACTTAAGTCCGCGAACCTAGTCTGCGAACTTAATAAGGTTATATATATGAAGATAATTTTTGAACTTAAACTTAAAAAGACTAAGTGATGCAGTTTGCAAACCGTTGCTATTAAAGTTCATGAACCGATTAAAGTGAATCAAATCGTCTTTGCTTCAATTGTGTCTTGTGTAGTACATAAGATTTACTTGCAATTGAGCAACTCTCTAACTAGTTCATTTGAAGTCATTTGAACTAGTTATGGTGAAGAAGAACATGGTTGATATGAAATGCTCATATAGTTAACCTTTTGGTTAACTATTGTTGAACCAACAAGTGCATACGTTTGGGTACGGTTAACAAACCTAGAAGCGTGCATTGTCAAGTGTGTGTAACAAGCTAAGTTTTCGATATAACGGTTGAGAAATATTAGCTTGAATCTAAATAAGATTTTCATCTAACGGTGAATATTGAATGCTTTGTTACTAATCTAACATGGATTGCAAACCTTGATTTGAAAAACTATATAAAGGAGACATCTAGTATTGTGCAAAACTAATCCCCACACCTTATGTGTGATACTAGTTTGCGTGCTAGAGTCCATTCTCCTTTAACCTTTGGTTTTCTTCTTCTAAAACCAGGTTAACGACTTAAAGACTTCATTGGGATTGTGAAGCCAAACCGACATTACTTTTATCGTAGTTGTGTGATCTGATCTTGCATCTTCTATCATACGAGTACAATCAGATTGATTGGATTGAGATTGATGTCTCCGATAGGAAAGATATAAAAAGTAATCACAAACATCTTCGTCTCATTTTTTGTGATTCCTCACCATCTTATTTCGCTACCATACGATTAAGATTGTTGTGACGTGATTGATAACTCTAGGATGTTCTTCGGGAATATAAGACCGGATTATCAATTGGTTCCTGTTCACCTTGATTATTATCGAAATACGGAACAAAACCTTTAGGGTTTATCTGTGGGAGACAGATTGATCCTTTGATAGACTTGTTGGTGTGAGACGGATTTGTTTATTTTCAAAGCCTGCGATTTTGGGTCGTAGCAACTCTTAGTTGTGGGTGAGATCATCTAAGGGAATCAATTGCGCACTATCCTGCTGGGATCAGAGGCGTAGGAGCATAACTGTACCTTGGATCAGTGGGAGATTGATTGGGGTTCAACTACAGTCCAGTCCGAAGTTAGCTTGGAGTAGGCTAGTGTCTGTAGCGGCTTAATATAGTGTGTGTTCAATCTGGACTAGGTACCGGGGTTTTTCTGCATTTGCGGTTTCCTCGTTAACAAAATTTCTGGTATATGTGTTATTTTTATTTCCGCATTATATTTGTTTATATAACTGAAATAATACAGGTTGTGCGTTTGAATCAGTCAATTGGAAATCCGACCTTTGGTTGTTGATTGATATTGATTGATCCTTGTATATTGGTCTTTGGTACCATCCAAGTTATTCCTTGCATTTGATTAGAACTCGCAGTTCCTGCTTGAGTAAATCAAATCAAGAGAGAGATATAAACTCTTTGATATACTTTTAATTGATTGAGTCTTGTTGATTCTCTTAAAAGTATATTCGAGTTTGTCCATACAGATTGCTAAGCGAAATATTGGGTGGTGTTGTTAGACCCCCGCTTTTTCAATTGGTATCAGAGAAGGCAAACACGTTCAAGACCTTACAAGTCTGTGTTTGTAGCGATCTGACTCTATGGACAGAGGTGTTATCTCTATTAACGTATCACCAGTCTTCGATGGCTCTAATTACTTATGGTGGAAAATTGCTATGCGAGCTTTTCTTCAAGCACGTGATTTTCAATCATGGGTATATGTTGTTAACGGCTATGATGCTCCCATTGTGGCAGTTGGAGATGTAAACGTTCCCAAGAATATTGGTGAATACAGTCCTGCCGAGATACTTGCTGCAAAGCAAAATTCCGATGGTTTGAATGCAATCATACATGCTATTACCCCAAATCTTCAGCATCATTTGTCAAATTTCACTAGGTCTAAAGATGCTTGGAATATCCTAGAAACCATATTTGAAGGTAACTCCAGTGAAAAGGAATCTAGACTTCAAAATCTTAATTCCGATTGGGAGAACCTTCGTATGGCAGATGAAGATACATTTGATAAGTTTAATCACAGAGTGTCTGAAATTGTTAATGCATCTTTTTCATTGGGTAAGACTATTCCTGAAAAGACATTGTGATGAAAATTCTCAGATCGCTGCCATCTAGATACGAGTCTAATAAGCATGTCATCGTTGAGGGAAATAACCTTGATAATATTTCCAGAAATACATTGGTTGGAAAGATAAAGATCTTTGATCATGAGCAAACATCCAAAATCGGAAAGGATGTTTCCTTTAAAGCACAGCAGAACACTAAATTACTTGATAAAGGTAAAAGTGTTTATGTCTTTGAGGATGATCGGTCTGAGGATTATTTTTCGGATGAAGATCTTGACAAATCAGTCTCCTTGATCACAAGACAGTTTAGGGATCTTATATTGAAGTTTCAAGATACAAACCTAGGTCATCATATAAACCCTCACAATCGCGTTCCTCTTAAAAACAGGGATGCTGACGAGGATATTCCACAGCGCTTTAAGTGTAAAGGATTTGGTCATTTTGCAAACGAGTGCCAAAATCGTAGAAAATACACTGGGAACAAAGGTCTTGCTGTAACACTTGATGAGATGTCTGAGATCTATGATTCTGATGAAGACAGGAAATCAAGTGTCGGTCTTCTATGTGAAAACATTGATTTTGATAATTATAGCAATACAAATATCAACCTTGATGGTTTCGGTGAAGAGGAGAATCCAATCAAGCTGGAAGAATCAATTGACCTATCCTTTGGAAACTCTGGTTGTAATCTTTCAGGATCTACTATGTGTCTAGCTGCGTTCACACCACAAATGCCTAAATACTATCCAAGTTTGACGTGCTCGTTTTGTTCTCATAAGGGTCATGAACTATCAAGATGTTACAAGTACAAACATCAAGTGAGGTACGCCAACAAACTTCAACGAAGAGCAAATCGATTGGCAAGGAAGCTTAAACTTTCTCAGAAGACTGCTGAGGTATGTAGGATTTTATCTTCGTCTAAGAAGTTGGTTTGCAAAGACAAAATAAGACCATTAGAGAAGAAGGTATGGTCAAATCGCTTTGATAGACAGAAGTATGAGGATTCCTCTCTAGAGAAAAATGGTGGACAAATTGTTGTTCACCACAACACAAATTGATTGTGTTGTTTGGTAAATCTTGTCTCATGTGCCTGATCAAAAGAGATAAGGTTGTATACCACTCAGGCTTTAGGGAAAGTTTTTTTTTTAGGTTTGTTTTTCCTGTCTATCAAATAAAGTAAAGGGTTTTTATCGACAATTCTACTCGTCATAGGGTTTAGAGTTGGGCGTCCACGAACCTGTTTAAAGGTTACGAACCCTATATTCCTTTTTACTCTATGATATCCTTTATATCTTAAGACTGCTTGATGAGATTGTAAATTTCACTCACAAAAACCAGTTGTTTATAATTGTTCTCTAAGCATCATGTCTTTGGATGGAAAAGATATCAATATGATTGTTAAGCCATTAATCAAGTAAAAAGAGAAATCTCCAGTAACTCCTTCCTTGAAAAGAAAGTGGAGGAACACAAGAAAGCTAAGGGATGTCCCTTCTAACTCTCAGAAGTTTTCCGATGTTCTTGATGAGTTGAAGGAAGTAAGAAAGGAGATTAGTGAAATAAAGGTTTGCATTTTAAGATCTTTGGAAATTCAGAAGGCCCTGGTTCGACATCATCAGACAAGACGGTTCGTTGGTATTGACTCCTTCCTCCACGAACCTTATATTCCAATGGCTATTGACGAAAAGGAGTTCGGGAATGATAAGGAATTTCTCAAATACATTGTTGCCTAGTATGTCTTCTTTTTTATTTAGTTGGAAGAATAACTAGTGCTTTGAATAACAATGATTGTGACTACACATAGCTATTATGGTTCATCTTCTTGTTTCCTTTTTAGGTTTATTTGGTATTAAATTCTAAAAATATTTGGAGGATGATGTTTTTGCAGTATTAATCTTTATGATTTGATATATTGCAATTTGTTATGGGATATTGGTGTTTACGTCCGTGAATTATGTTTGTCCCATACTTTGTCAAAAAGTAAAGTCGTTCGTGATCGGTATTCACGTACTGGTAAAAGAATGAATGGACTTTTAACAAATACAAAAGTTAAGCCTATATTGTCAAAAATTTGATGGAAGATAGGTTAAAATCTTTCGTTTTCAAGGATTATGTATATTAATTTTCGTTATGCAAATAGTGATTGAAAATAGAATGAATCCTTGTGTATTCCGCAGTGTTGATCATCCCTGATCCATATTTTATGTATTACTGTGAGGCTCCATAATGCATCTTATGTTGAGCACTATACAACTAATTTGATCTTTTAGCTTAGTTGGTGCTCCGTGAGATATGTTATGTCGAGCATATTGAACTAAATTAATCATCGTGTTTGGTTATTTAGTTATTGCTCCGTAAGTTTTCTTATATCGAGCAAAACAAATGACAATTAAATTGATTATTTTTGTGATTAGTTTGGTTATGTATTCCAATTAGATTAATTATGGGTTCTCTTGTAATTAATCTAGTTGAGTATTTTCGTGTCTCCATAAGTTCTCTTACGTTGATCAATTGAATTGATCACTTTTTGTGTTTACTTTGATTGCGTATTCCGATTAAATTAATCATGGGTTTACTTGTGATTAATTTGATTGAGTTTTTTGGATATAGGAAATCATTCTCATGGTTTTTGTGTCCAATAAAATCCTTCATTTCTTTTGAAATTAAGGTCCCTCTTGTTGTTCTTTCGGGAATGACATCGGATGGGGGAGAGTTCTTTTGAACTTGTGCTTAATGGTCATATCTTGAGGGGTGTGCGGCTGTGGAATTTTAGAGGGGTTATCTTGTATCTTTAAACTCCTTGATTAATGCATTTAGCTTCGACTTTATGATTGCATCTAAATTAGTTGGTATGTATTTTTTTTTCCTTAAGTCATGAAATGTCTCTCGGAAATTTCGTTATGATCACGTTCTTGTACCTTTGCCAATTTTATTGACAAAAAGGGGGAGAATTAATATGTAGTTCATACTACAAATACATATGGTTTTCGGATCATTATGTAAGGGGGAGTGGTTTCCATGTGAGATGGAGTATTGACTAAGGGGGAGTGATACATATCACCATAGTATTATTGTTGAAGTTGTGATACAATTGAACTTTGACTTTGTGTAATAATACTATGACACTGTATAACAATGACCGAGAACTATGTTTTCTCATTGTTATAGCTACAGATCTTCAACAACGGTGATGCTAAACTTACAACCTTTGGAATCATTGGAGTACTTAGAAGTGACGAAGATTTCGAGGAATGTTGAAGATTAGACATGTGGAGTAGGAGCTACTAAAGTTTATTTATCTTTTTTGCATTCCATATGTATTGATAGTTTTTCACTAAAATTGACAAAGGGGGGGATTATTAGAGCATTGCTCGGTCGAACTCGCACGCGTTGCTATATCAAGCATGTTTGCCAATGTTAGTGATCAAAACTATAAGTCTTGATTTATAGTATATTATAGCTAAGTCTCGGACTAGGATAAAAAGTGTAGTTGAGCTCAAGGACTCCATGGCGATTCATCATACAATTAGAAGAACTACTCAAGGAACCAGTGTAAATTCTAGACAAAAAGGTATGTGAAGACTTGAACTTATCTATCACTCAAAAGTCTATCTACTCTATCTACTACTCTTTGAGACCAGAAGTCGTATGCTATATATATAGACTTGGATTATACACATTTGGTATTTTGAGCCGAGTATACCTCGCTTATCTATATCTCGAAATATGTGTTGGTAAGATTTTCGCTTCGATCAAGTTTATCTTTACCATGTGACGAAAGTCATGATATGTTTCAATCACGTTGAAAATTGCTTTGACGAAAAATGGTGTAACAACTATGTAACGTCCTCTAAGAATGTTTCAATGATTGAAATGAGAGTTTAGAATACATAACCAATGGTGTACATAAGCATTTTTGTGGAACCATATTTATGTATAAGTCCTATTCTTTGAACCAAAGTTTGCGAACTTTGTTGATCAAGAGAACCGGAAAAATGGCGTGAGCCAAGTCCGCGAACTGCCGAAGTTCTCAAACCCGAGAATTTCTGCTGGAGTTGACAAACTACTTGTGTGAAGCTAAGTCCGCGAACTCAGTCCGCGAACCGGCGAAGTTCTCATACCCGAGAATTTCTACTGGAGTTTGTAAACTCTGCCCGGTAAATTAAGTCTGCGAACCTAGTCTGCGAACTTAAGAAGGTTCCAAACCGTGGCTATAAAAGTTCATGAACCGATTCAAGTGAATCAAATCATGTTTGCTTCAATTGTGTCTTGTGTAGTACATAAGATTTCCTTGCAATTGAACAACTCTCTAACTAGTTCATTTGAAGTCATTTGAACTAGTTATGGTGAAGAATAACATGGTTGATATGAAGTTATCATATGGCTAACCTTTTGGTTAACTATTGTTGAACCAACAAGTGCATACGTTTGGGTACGGTTAACAAACCTAGAAGCGTGCATCGTCAAGTGTGTGTAATAAGCTAAGTTTTCGATCTAACGGTTGAGAAATATTATCTTGAATCTAAATCAGGTTTTCATCTAACGGTAAATATTGAATGCTTTTTTACTAAGCTAACATTGATTGCAAACCATGATTTGAAAGACTATATAAAGGAGACATCTAATATTGTGCAAAACTAATCCCCACAGCTTACCTGTGATACTAGTTTGCGTGCTAGAGTCGATTCTCCTTTAACCTTTGGTTTTCTTCTTCTAAAACCAGGTTAACGACTTAAAGACTTCATTGGGATTGTGAAGCCAGACCGATACTACTTTTATCCTAGTTGTGTGATCTGATCTTGCATCTTCTATCGTACGAGTACAATCAGATTGATTGGCTTGAGATTGATATCTCCGATAGGAAAGATATAAAAATTAATCACAAACATCTTCGTCTAATTGTTTGTGATTCTGCAACATCTTGTTTCGCTACCATACGATTAAGATTGTTGTGAGGTGATTGATAACTCTAGGCTGTTCTTTGGTAATACAAGACCGGATTATCATTTGGTTCCTGTTCACCTTAATTATTATCAAAAGACGGAACAAAACCTTTAGGGTTTATCTGTGGGAGACAGATTGATCCTTTGATAGACTTGTCTGTGTGAGACAGATTTGTTTATTGTCAAAGCCTGCGATTTTGGGTCGTAGCAACTCTTAGTTGTGGGTAAGATCATCTAAGGGAATCAAGTGGGCACTATCCTGCTGGGATCAGAGGCATAGGAGCATAATTGTACCTTGGATCAGTGGGAGATTGATTGTGGTTCAACTACAGTCCAGTCCGAAGTTAGCTTGGAGTAGGCTAGTGTCTGTAGCGACTTAATACAATGTGTGTTCAATCTGGACTAGGTCCCAGGGTTTTTCTGCATTTGCGGTTTTCTCATTAACACAATTTCTGGTGTCTGTGTTATTTCTATTTCCGCATTATATTTGTTTATATAATTGAAATAATACAGGTTGTGCGTTTGAATCAATCAATTGGAAATCCGACCTTTGGTTGTTGATTGATATTCATTGATCCTTGGATATTGTTCTTTGGTACCATCCAAGTTATTCCTTGCATTTGATTAGAACTCGCAGTTCCTGCTTGAGTAAATCAAATCAAGAGAGAGATATATATAGTTTTAATTGATTAAGTCTTGTTGATTCTCTTAAAAGTATATTCGAGTTTGTCCATACAGATTGCTAAGAAAAATATTGGTGGTGTTGTTATACCCCCGCTTTTTCACCTTCATCTAAGGAATGCTGAATTCAGTTCGTGCATGTAAAGCCTCGCTGGATGGAAGAGCAAAGACTATCATTTTCGGTCTCTGGAGCAACTTCAAACATAGTATCGGCATCAAAAAGGACGTGTGGAGGAACTCCGTTCATGGTCTCAACATCAACAAGAATTTCTGGAGAAAATTCACTTGTGGTCTCATCAGCCTCAGGCGCTACATCCGGTTTCATCAACTATCCATTCTCTGAAGCGTTACTCTGTGGATCATACTTCTTCAAGCTATAATTATTCATATCAAGATGTTTATACCTGAAAACATGAACATCTTCCCAAAGCTTACACGACAGACTGGCATAAACCAAAGTCTTCTACAAGATGTTTTCATCACTTCTACAAATGAGATACAGCACACTTCATGCCATGGGTTTACAAAACGTACCAATGGGTGGGTAATGGGAAAATACTCCCTAAATGAAAGATGTTAGTCTATGTCTCTTCTACAACATACCAAAAGGACGCATAAATCGGACATACGAGCTGAAAGATATGGCATTTACCGTCAGGTTTACGAAATCTGAAAATTTTATACGGGATTACAAATTACAAGTGTGCACTCTTCATTGGATGACCTATGCAGCTCCAAATTGAGTGATTATTTTCTCATGTGATAACTCAGTCTCTTAGTTTTAAAAGTTTGGGTCAAGCATCAAATTTCGACGTCGTATGAGGTTCCTACAGTTTCCAGAGCATACAACATGCAAGCAGCAATTCTTAGACGGGATTCATAACTTCCACAGTCGATCGGTGTCCACCACGTCTTCCCACTAAGTCCTTCATCAAGGTATCTCCAAATTTGACCATCTAAGTCTTTACATCAATTTCTCTACCTGGGTCCTCTATCTAGGTCTTGCCAGAAGAAAGGAAAACGAAAAGGAGAGATTTGACAAAATACTGGGGACTGACGGTCCACTGATCATGGCGATTAGTTTCACAGTCCAAGACCCGTGGCACCAGACTCTCATGTATTGATCACTTATCATAAAAGGAATTCTACCACCGGGACATGAAACCATGGTCATTACATCACCCCCTCTCGAGAGCAACCTCAGTTATGGTCCCGTGACCAGGGTTTCAGAAGTGATGTTTCTGCGACTAACAGAAACAAGATGACACTGCAAGCACCACATTCATGTATCAATCAAGGGGTCCTGATATCAAATGAATCAATGATATTAAGATCCTTCACCAACCGTTCAAGACACAAGTGAATGGTCTAAAAACAAAACATGAGTGTTTTACAACAAGCTCGTCTGAGATGATTTTACACTGTCATGTACAAACCGACGAGCTGCGATAAATTGGTGAGGAATATAGGGATGGATCATATACCATTCTCTTCGTATGGATGTCCTCTACAACATATCCAAAGTTCACATTAATTGAAGAAACGATCAAGGAGATGTGACCAAAACATTGGGAAACATACAATCTGAAAAAGTTCTGAAGGTCTCCTGGAAGTTTACTGTTTCGCCTTTTTCAGGCCCTAAACATGCTCAAAACTCAAAAATCTTCTGCACTGAAGCTTGGAATTTTTCTGGGCACGAAGATGCATATGCATACCACGAAAATCCGACTTCCGACGAAGATTCTACAGCATTTCTATTAAAAGGCTGAAGTCTAAAATTTTCTGGAGATATACTTACTAAGGGAGTCTCTAAATCATTTGAAAGCTCGACAATGCCGGAATCTCCATTGACAATGCCGCTATCTCCATTCGGTTCGGTAATTCTCCATATTCCCATGGCCCAAAGAAGAGCGCGCTTCATGAACATGCTGCTTATCTATAATGATTTCTTCCTGGATTCATCAACAATAATTATTATTATTTCATTTAAGGAGATGCCATGATCGCCTGTACGAAAGAGATGCTTACATCTACTTCTTTATAGTGCTGGATTGCTTGTTCCGGGAACAAGTTGAAGGCCGTCAATCGATGGAGAAAAAGTCTGAAAAGAAATAACAAACCTTGGTCTCGTGATCCTAATTACACGGGAAGGGAAAAGTCATGACACAAGGATCTAACAACTCACCAAAGAAACGACTGGGGACTGCACATCATTTGCTAACATCCTGTAGTCCTTATTTCTGGGTTCTCCGCTCCCGTAGACTTTCTTCCATTTCCATGGAGTCTACATTGATCGCGGATCTCACTATACGATCATCCTGTGGTAAGGCTAATGAAATAACTAGAAGTACAACCCAGTATGAAGGGTCTCTCGCCATCACTCAGAGGTCCCAAAAGTACCATTTATTAAAGTTATATCCGTAGAGATGTCATATCTGGAAACACCATCCATGGGAGTATCATCATGGGAGTCAGTCATTCTTGCAAAGTGGCTACTTCAGCACATCGTTCATACAAAGCACGGGATTTGACAAAACAATGAATCATGGAATGAAGGTGCTCACAACATCGTCTACAAAAATGGTAACCATCCAACTTTTACCTATTTACAATTTCACTAACTGTAGTGATTACAATCTCGAGAATTTGTTCGCTCCTTCAAACCTGCAAAGACGAACAAAATTCGTTATTCAAAACCATAACATGATTTTTATAAAACTGTGAACAATTCATGAAACTTCCATCATGTGAACAATTCACATTATTTTCACCATGTGAGCTACTCCCACCGAGTGAACATTCATTGGTTTTGTGCATACACTATCAGATCACAAAATCCATACAAACAGTATTTTATCAAAAATTGTTTACTTCTAGCAATTGCTGAAAATCAAAAATTTAATTTCACATAAATTTTCACTGTGTGAACATTCACTGGTTTTCAAAAATTGGAAAAACGTCCATTGTGAAAACTCACATACAGACATTATTCACCGTGAATAATTATCTATTTTCAATAGTTGTTCATAATCAAAACATTGATTTTGCAAAAATATACATTTCAAACGTGAAACTCACGTAACTTTGAAAATACATGTATATATTTTTGCTCCCTCTCGCGAGCATCCGCCTTTGAAACAAGAGTTTATTCCATTTTGGAGATCTCAGATATTTAAAAAATAAAATTTTGGCTTCCGTGAAAGCGCATAGATAAATTTTTTATCATTATACTCAGGTCTCTTTTGTTTGTTTCTTAAACTAACAAATGAACGAACGTCTGTTCCTAAAACAAGGATTTCCTTTTTGGGCTCGGGCCCGTAACCTCTAAACCAACCGGAACTGAGCCTCCGGGCGTCCAAATCAGCAGTGCCTCATCTCTCCATGCTCACGGGATGACACTCTATCATACTATCAGGGTTCTCACCTGAACATTTGCTCGTACATGACACCATTGGAGCAAATCGTGGATTCTGAGAATACCTTTGTAGACTGAGTTCAACCACCGATCTCATCGACTGAAAATCACCATTTAATGCATACTTCGGAACATGACTGTCCCTCACTAAGCAGGGGACTTAATGTTGATGTTGGATTTTCAACAAAGGTCAAAACCGTAAAATCTTGATGCATGTTTTTGACACGGATTTCAGGCATGAAACGATTCATATTTTACGAAGCCATGATGAACATGCATGTCGAAAGGCCTCCACTAGCTGAGCGTTCGATCCCTGACATTTCATCGTGCCCTCTATGTACAATAACATAATTGGGCGGTTCTCCGTAGATTGAGAGATTAACGCCTTCAGGACGTCGGTGACACTCACTGTTCCCTGACTACATGAGAGAGACCCCCTTCCACATAGAAGAATGATTGGGTGGTTCTCCGTAGATTGAGAGCATTAACGCCTTCAGGACGTCGGTGACACTCACTGTTCCCTGACTATGTGGAGAGACCGTGTATAGACTCGGGCGGTTCTCCGTAGATTGAGAGCATTAACGCCTTCAGGTCGTAAGAAACACCCTTGACTCCCTAACTATGCACCATCCAGGATGGATGTGACGCTTTAACTGGATAATATCCTTTCTACAATAGATTAATTCTGTCGTGACATTCACCACTGAATTCCCAGAATGATCTATTTTTTTCTCCTATTCCATGGTTGAATCCGCGGCCTGATCTCATGGAATGGCAATAAACAACTATATTATCTCGTTACTCTGATTTCATGATCGAATCCACCGCTGATCTCATGGAATGATAATATGTAATTTTATTATTCCAAATTCATGGTCGAATCCACGACTGATCCTATGAATTGATAATAAAGCAACTACTCATTTTTATTGTTCAGTTTCATGAATTATTCTCCACTGAATTTCATAAACTAATAATAAATACTCAACAACTGGGCATCTGGACCATCACTGAGTAAGCCCCACAAAAATGGTGCAAGTGTACTCGACAATGATGCACGAATGAGCACCTGGATGCACAAACGAGCATTCAAAAATATGGACAGATGAGGAATCCTACGCAAAACAGGAGAAAACAATAAATAATGAGAGGCGCCATAGGCCGGGCCCACCGGCTGGCCGACCATGCCCTAGCCGTGGCCGGTCCCATGCCTCTTCCATTATTTTTCCCTATTTTGTTATTTTCATGAACTCATGAAAACTCCTTGATTTTAGCAACTTTCCTTGTTTAAGCAAAACTCATGAATTCTCCGTAACTTCACGGATTCATGAAAAATAATACTATAAAATAGGAAAAGGTGTGCGGGACCGGTCATGCTCAAGCCGTGGCCGGTCCCACATCTTACAATCCCTAGCCTTTTATAATTTTTATTTCCCAATTTCATGAAACTCCTCCGTTTCAACAAAACTCATGGATTCTCCATAACATCACGGTTTCATGAAAAATAATAATATAAAATTAGAAAAAGTGTTGTGGGACCAAGCAACATAGCCGTCCGGCCATGGACTAGCCGTGGACGGTCCCACACCTTGCAATCCCTAGTCTTTTATAATTATTATTTTCCCCAATTCATGAAACTCATTGGTTTGAGCAAAAATCATGATTTCGTCATAATTTCTCAAATTTTGCTAGAATCATGAAAAACCAAAAGCCAACATGGTCACACACCGGATAACCTCTCACGGTAATTTTAAATGTTAAAATACTCTTATTTTAATATTTACAAAATATTGATCAATTGAGCATACATGCTCATTCCAACAAAAATCAAGAATTTCAGTCAAGATGAACTCTTCTGAAAATTCACAATGTTGCTCGAACGCACATCAGAAAATACCGAAACTCTCAACACGGAAACACCGACACCATGGTAAGACATGCATGCCTTCTTGACCGACCATGGTTATTCCTAGGGAACGCACAAAGCCGGTCCCACACGTTTTCATAATTCTAATCTAATTTGCTCAATTGCTCATATTGGGCCCGAATTCTCTACAACTAACCTGGGGATTGCTCAAACGACCAACAGCTGGTCCCGTTACCACCAAGATCCGGTCTCATGCTCTCTTGGTCGGTCCCTCATTTTTGATACTCAGGTTTTATCACCCAATGCTGAATCCAACAATATTTCAATAAATGATGAAACCGGCATTTAATCATCATTCTTTCACCAACCCTACAACTGAGGACCCTGGTGCATGCTCACTCGAGAACTGGGCACCACATGGACGCCCATCATCCCATGTGGTTGGACTCTCTATCACTCATGACCTATTTTCAGTGATTCATCAATTAACAGATAATTGATCTGAAATTAGGGTTTCGAATAAATGTTCCACGAATCATCATTCTGAGCAAGATTCAAACACTAATGAATTTATGTTGATTCAACAACCAACATCTGAATTAATCATTGGTAATCTACCAATATTTTAATATTTTATTGGGTCACGTCATAATAAATAATTTGTCGAATTGAGCAATACTTGCTCAATTGCTCAAATGTTGATCCAGCTATCAATATTTAGTATTTTATCAGTAATTTTTCGAATTGAGCAATACTTTCTCAGTTGCACGTCAAATTATCAACAATCATTAATTTGTCGAATTGAGCATTACTTGCTCAGTTGCTCGTCAAATTCTCAATATTCAGTAATTCGTCGAATTGAGTAATACTTGCTCTCGCTCAAATACTGGTTAGTAATTCATCACTGAATCTACAAAGTAATTTGTTTTCATAAGTTACCAGGGAAACAATTGCCCGAAGCAATTTTCCCTAATAACTCTATTTTTCTCATCACATTCTAATTATCCATATAACTTAGACCTTTAAATTTTAAACAAGACAAGTACTAGTTTAGGTAACTAGCATTTCTTGTTAAGGCGTTCGATTAGACTTGAATAACCGAAACCTCCACTTTGATAAGTCCAACTAAGATCATAATTAACTTAGTTTCTTTTATCCGGAATCGAATTGGGCTAAACAATTCATCTCGTAAACCTTTTCTTTCGTTAAGCCATAAACATTTCATACAAACCAAATAAATCAATTTGCATAATTATTCACCTCAACCGGAAGCAATTGAAACAACATAAACATTAAAGCACCGCAATTGCACCGAAATTTTGTAAGCCTAAACAATTGATACCACACAATTAAAGCAAGATAAAAAATAGTTTTTCTTAACCGGAACCAATTGAATCACACACACATCTATACACAAATAATGGAATAAAACATCAATTGTACCGAAATTTTGTTAAGCAAAAGTAATAAATATATGAAATAAAATCAGGTTTTTCTTAAACAGGAAAACAATTAACTAACAAGATTGTTACCTCAAATTTCGCATCCACTTATCCAATATGTTTGCATCTTCTTCCAGGGAGAATTGATATCGAAATATCGTTATGTTGTCATCCTTATGCAAAACAAAAGAATAACAACAACCAACCTTTATCAGAAAAAGGTTGAAAACCGGTTTTTAACTATTGCAATCAAAAGTTGAAAACCCCGAAACACATATGCTTTTATGCTAAACCAAAACTGATTCAACATATTGTGACTTTTTCACATATTGTTTCTATGAGAACCCCTCATGATCCTTTGATAAAGCCTACCAACATGGGATATAACTTAATCCTACTAAATCAAAAAGTCACCCAAACCATAAGGGTTCACAACATTATGAGATCGAATATCAAGGTTAGAAACCGAAATCAAACATCTCATAAACATACATAGCAATAACATAAAGTATTCAAGCACATGTGATCGCAGTCGTATGCCTCAAAAATAATTCACTTTCTCACTTAAATAAATTTAAATGAAGTATGTGGTAAGAAAGAGTTCGTTCCCACAGAGAGGCTTTTGTTGTTATAAAATTTCAGTTTCTTAGTAACCAAGTGGGGGGTTTTGAATTTTATCTAAGCAATAAAATAAAGCAAAGAAAATAAAATAGTTGGAACAATCAATATGGAAAAGATATTGGTCACGGGATGGTATCATTCACAAACATGTGTTTTCATCAATGACTAGAATTGATATTTTAATCTCTCATTTACTAAAAGTTCTAGGATACCTTGATCACAAGTATATCCCGTTAATTCCCTGATTTCATCACAACCACATTAAAAGATGTATATGTGAATTCTTTCTAGAAAGCAACCTAAAGTGTAAAAGCACAATTAAGTTTAACTCCCTAAAAGCACTAAGTTATATGGAATAAGACTAATTAAGGCAATCAAACGTGTAAAAGCACTAATTCGATTTAACCAAGGTTATGATTCATTTGTGACTTGTAGGATATATCATTACAAGCACTACCCATAATTATGATACTTAGAATCAGGGATAAACAACTTTTTCATATTGAAAACCCTAATGTAGCTTTAGAAATGAATGCAAATCAGATTGATTCCAGACTCAACCAAACAAGCAATCAAATCATATGACAATATAAACCATGAATCATAAACAATAAATTATTGAGACAAAACTAATGCAATGAATCAAATGACATGTTGAGAAATCAACTTTATCCCATAACCAATAATTGTGTTTAGTTACTCATAATAATGGAGTTCATCATAATCATTTTCATAAAATAATGATATGAAAAATAAACGAAAAGGAAACCCTAGCCGAATCGCCGCTCTCCTACAAAACTCCAAGTAGAAAAATACCTGATCTAAAAGAAGTAGAAACTTTTTCCTTTTGTAGCTCTCCTTGTTTCCAAAATTAGGTCTAGTCTTCTAAGTCCATTAGATAAATATCCACCAAGCCCATATGTGAGAAAAATCCACATAGAAAATATTCCCAAAAAGTATCGCCGGAAGTTCCAGAAAGTGGCCGAAACTTGGTCGGAAGAGTTACTATAAAATATCTCAGGTGACCAGTAAAGTTCACCCCGTCACCGGTCATAGCATCATTCAACACGGTCAAGCTCATAGAGTTACACTGAGTCAAATATGAGTCAGATCAGCTAGCTCATATGAATGGCCTGAGTTGGTATTGGCCAAGAAATATGAGTCAGATCAGCTAGCTCATATGAATGGCCTGAGTTGGTATTGGCCAAGGCCATTGCGCACAATCATTGTGCAGCAGCATTACACATCCAGCCATTCTGTAACAACATATGAGCTGCACTTTTCATTCTTCACTGCTGCAACTCAAGTCAAACTATACCTTGCAGCATATCATAACCTGTAACTGCTTCAATTCACACACAACTGAAATCAGCTCCAACACAGCACTTGCTTCACTCCAATCTCAGCTGCAAACAACCAACTGCAACCTCCTCCTGTTCAGCTCATTCAGTCATTTATCTGCAATGTCATCTCTACTCCCTTGCAATAAAAGCTGATCTATTCTCTACACCCCTGCCATTTCAACTTGCATCTCAACTCAAAACCAGTTCAGTTCAGTCCCCTTGCAGCTCACACCTCAAGCATCAACACCAATTCCCATTATTTGTAGCTCTATCTCAAGCCATATCAGTACCACCTGCTGTTGCAGTCATACATTCAATTCCATTTTGCAACTCAAGCTAGAGCTAACACCATCAGACCTCCTCACATATCATCACATTGCAGTAGAAATTTCAACAGCAAACCCTTGTATTCAACATCAATACCAGCTGCAATTTCCACCAGGATTAACTCCTTTTCCATCTCAGTTCCGTTGAATGCACTAATGGGACAGATTCCTGCGAACTCAACTTCCATTCCACAACATCAACATCTTCCAGCTGATTGTAACTCCAATCACAGACCCATTCTGTAATTCATCTTCAGCTATAACTCTGCGCATACACAAAACCATCTGTCTCATTGCAGTATCATCTTAGTCAGTTCACTAACCCATTGCAGCAATACTGCAATAACAACACCAACAAACCAACCATCTGCATTTGCATTTACACAAAGTACTGCTCGATACCTTCTCCATTTCAGTCACAGCTTCACAACCACCACAACAACTTCCCACTTCTTCCAACATAAGAACCCTAATTTCAGTTCACCACCAAATCCAAACAAAACCCTCATCTATGCTTCTCCCTCAATCAAACATGGTTTCAAGATCATTGTAACCAGCTGCATCTCGTGTTTACACAACAACCACTTCTTTGCATTCTTCCACTGATTTCTCTCGGCTTCAATCTTTGCAAATATCAAACCCCATAAACTTCAATTGCTTTCAGTAATCATAACCCTGGTAAATCTCCAACTTTGTCTTGCTGTGGTTCAATTTCGAGTGAAACCCAAAACTCTTCATCAAACCCTAACTTCATTCATTCATCAATTTCTCTATCACCAGCAACAACAAAAAAAACATATCTAAATCTGAGGATAACCCAAGCTTCAACAATCCTTGAATCAATCATCAACATCACCAGATTATAAAATCGATCTGTAACAGAAAACTCACAGCACAAACCCATGTTTCTATTGATTAACATCGAGCTCTAATTCTTCACTGTGAATTTTTCTTCATCATCTCCTTGAATCTCTTGATTAAACCATTAACATCTCTGAATCTCTCCTTTCCTCTGATTCCCATGGTTCCTTCTCTCAATTTCATGGCATCAGCCGCAACTTCTCTCATTTATCCGACAGCAGGAGGAACAATGATAAGAGAAATAAATCTTCTCTGAATTCTAGGGTTGTGTAGGAAGTGGACTTGATATTGGCATCCAGTACATTAGTATAAGGGCCATCTTAGCTTGCTTGGCTTGTCAGTTTCAGCTTACCGACAGCCCATTCGTTTTCTTGCTCAACAGTCAGTTGTAGAGAACTGACGGTCACCTCCTCGCGCAACTTAGCCTGCTCCCTTGTGAATTGACCTTTCTCCCTTTACGCTCCAAATGGAAAATTTCTCCTTCTTTTGCTCCAAGTGACTCCAAAGTACCTAAACACTCAAAAGTAAACATAAGATATGCAATTCACAAGGATAATAACAAAGAAAGCATAAATACTAGATATGAAATTAGGTGTTTTACAACACCTATCAAATTCCCCCACACTTATACTTTGCTAGTTCTCAAGCAAATCAAACAAAACTTATTCTAAAGGATACATACAACTTCATCTCATGAGGGTTTACTAGAGATATACCCAGAAAACCTATTTTTCTAACTTACTAGTTCTCCGTAATGATAGCATCCAACACGCTAAGAAGACACAGAGATTCTGCACACTAGTCATAAGAAGTTAGACACATATATGAACAAAATCTCATCCTTAAAATTTTAGAGAGAAATAAACATCCCTTCTCGAAATAAATTCGGGTTCTGAGTGATCAAAAGTCTCGACTCTGCCTCACAATAAAGGGTTTTATGAAGTTGCTCTCAATAATAAATAACTTTTTATGGGTCACACATGTGTCCAGGTAGGAGTGAAGAGAGAATCCTGCGACACGTTGAATAGTAGGAAGGCCAAACCCTCCTAAACGTTTAGAAAACCCACATATTTTATTCATTTGGAAAACCCTTTTTTTGACGATATCTAAGAAAGGAAATCAACCACTTAACGAAGGTGAGAATATGCTTACTTACCTCGTTATCCGTTCGACGTGCAGCTAGCACCACTCTCACAGCATCCATAGAAACGTCTTCGGTCTTCAATCATTGTCTTCATCTTCGTCTTCGGTCTTCAACTCTTGATGATATTTCTTGAACTTTGTAGAATCTTGACAATGTGATTCTTTTCCTCTAACTAAGATTGCTTGAAACTTCATTATGAATATTTCTTCTTCCGTTGGCTTTATTGAATGGATACAAAACCAAAAACGAATTAAACAAACCAACATATGTGAATGATTTTTTTTTCCTCTTTTTTTTTTGTTTTTTTTTGTTTTTTTCTTTTTTTCTTTTTTTTTTTTTTTTTTTTGAGACAAGAAAAATAAAAAAAACAAAATAATAAAACTAATAATGAACCTAAACAAATTTTCTCTTGTCTTTTTTTTTTTTTTTTTTTACAAGGGACCTAGCATAGTGATGGCTCTGTCTTAAGTTTTTTTTTCCTATTTTTCCTTTTTTTTTGACAAGAGAAAATAAAATAAAAACAAACTAATAAAATAAAAATGCAAGTACAAAAGCCATGGTGTAAGTACTTTACCGCTCAATTCTTCACAACTTGTATGTCTCGATATCATAAACTTCTTGAATTCCCATCTTGATAATCTTCACTCTTGTACAATAGTCTTCAACTTGTAAAAATTCTGCTCCTTATCTTGTTGCTATACTTGAATATGAAATCTGCTCATTTCTGTACCGTTGCTTGTAAACCTTGAACGTCTTCAACTTTCCTTCGAATTTGTGATGCTCTTCTTGTTAATGATGATGGTGTTTCTATGGACCTGTTGGTGTAGAGAGAGACAAACTGGATGGTGCTAACTGCGAACAAGATTACAAGTGGTATGTAAGTTAGCAATTCGATGTCACCATCATGATTGATAAAATAACACTCCATAGATCAAAATAGTGCTTCTATTGGTGGGAGGTTGGGTAGTTCACCATTCTACCCAGAGTTTACGTACGATGACAAACATTATAAAAGCACAAATTTAGACACGTACAAAGAAGTGAAGGTCGGTGCCTCTCATGATGTAACATGGGTAGTCTCCACTATATGGGACCACAACTCTACTACCGAATTCAGTTTGCACCTCATTTGCTACTGGCATGGTTAAATCG
Organism: Papaver somniferum; assembly: GCF_003573695.1. Classification (NCBI taxonomy): domain Eukaryota; kingdom Viridiplantae; phylum Streptophyta; class Magnoliopsida; order Ranunculales; family Papaveraceae; genus Papaver; species Papaver somniferum. The sequence continues at coordinate 4,740,758 of NW_020622934.1, forward strand.
AACTTTAACTCTCATACAAGTAAGAAACCCGATCATGTTCTCTGTCATATCTAAGTTCAGTCACTCTTATGAGAATCTCGATGTAATCTTAGCGACATGTATACTATGTGACTCTAAACTAACCACAAGTTGGAGTTTTTATTCACCATTTTACACAAAAGTTGAAAATTTTGAAAAATTTACAATGCAAAATGCTTAACCACTCCCCCACACTTAAACTTTACATTGTAAGTCAAGACAAGAAAATAAATTGAGTCATCCAAAGTAAGTCAAGGTGGGAAATATTACATGATAATGTGACAAGAAATCGGAAAAAATAAATGCAAGACGAGAAAAAGATAAAAACAAGACAAGAAAATAAAAATAAGACAATAAATAATCATCCTATGGGTTGCCTCCCATTTAGCGCTTGGTTTAAAGTCATCAGCCCGACTATCTCCTTGCTTGCTAAGACTCCTCCATAGGGAGTACTTCCACAAAGTTAACTCTTTGCACAACTTCGGAAGTGAAGTTCTCATAATATGGTTTCAACCTGTGCTCATTCACTTTTAAGTTCCTTTCCTATAGCTATGCTACTAATTTCTGCTGCACCATGAGAAAACACATTAGTAACAATAAAAGGTCTAATCCATCGTGACCTTAATTTACCCGGAAATAAATGCAAGCGAGAATTAAACAAAAGCACTTTTTTGTCCAACACAAAATTATTTTCTATAAATCATAGTATCATGAAATGCCTTCGTTTTCTCCTTGTAAATGCGTGAAATTTAAAATGCATCATTGCGAAGCTCTTCTAGCTCTTGGAGTTGTAAATTCCTTTGCTTTCCAGCACCATCCATATCCATATTGCATTGGTTAATAGCCCAAAACGCCTGATGCTCAATTTCAACGGGTAAGTGACAAGGTTTACCATACACAAGCCTAAAGGAGACATCCCAATAGGTGTCGTATATGCGGTTCTCTAGAATGGATTTCACTTCTCTGTTAGAAACCTCGGCTTGTCCATTTGTTTGGGGATGATAAGGTGTTGCAAGCTTGTGCGACACATTGTACTTCTTCAACATGCTTTGTAAAAACCTGTTTTTGAAGTGTGAACCCTTATCGCTAATTATAGCTCTTGGAATTCCAAACCTTGCAAAAATATTAGCTTACACAAAATCTGAATTTACTTTAGAATCATTAGTTGGGGTGGCTTTAGCTTTCACCCATTTTGAGACATAATCAACAACAAGTAAGATAAAATAATTCCCATGGGAGTTGACAAAAGGACCCATAAAATCAATACTCCATACATCAAAAACTTCAATAAATTGAATAAAAGTTTGTGGCATTTGATTTCGAGCACCTAGATTGCCTGTTCTTTGGAACCTATCACAAGTTGTACAAAATGTATATGCATCTTTAAACAAGGTTGGCCAAAAGAAACCACTTTCAAGTACCTTGTATGCGGTTCTGTTACTCCCAAAGTGTCCTCCGCAAGCATAGGAGTGACAAAAAGACAAGATAGAATTAAATTTAGATTCGGGAACGCACCTTCGTAATACTTGGTCACTACCTTGTTTCCATAAGTATGGATCATCCCATATGTATTGGTTCCCTAACCTCTTAAGTTTGTCCCTCTCAGCATGAGACAAGTTCTTTGGGATTTGTTTAGACACCAAGTAATTGACAATATCGACATACCATGGTTCTCCAAAGGCAATTGAGAATAATTGCTCATCCGGGAAACTTTCACGCAATGGGATAGCTTCCTTGTCCACAGCAAGACGGCTCAAGTGATCCGAAACGGTGTTCTCAATTCCTTTCTTGTCCTTTATTTCAATATCAAACTCTTGTAAGAGTAGAATCCATCGTATGATCCTTGGTTTCGCGTCTTTCTTCATTAGCAAGTACCTAAGTGCTGCATGATCAGAAAAGACAACAACTTTTATACCAATTAGATAAGAGCGAAACTTTTCCAAAGCAAAAACAATAGCTAACAACTCTTTTTCAGTGGTTGTGTAGTTTTGTTGGGCCTCATTTAACGTTCTAGAAGCATAATAAATAGCATGAGGTATCTTCCCCACACGTTTCCCAAGCACCGCACCAACCGCGTAGTCACTTGCATCACATATGAGCTCAAAAGGCTTACTCCAATCCGGTGGTTTAATGATAGAGGATGATATCAAAAGTTCTTTCAGACGATTGAATGCCACCATACACTTTTCATCAAAGTTAAAAACCATATCCTTTTGCAATAAGTTGCAAAGTGGTGATGCTATCTTGGAAAAGTCCTTGATGAATCTACGATAAAAACCTGCATGACCAAGAAAAGAACGTATCTCCCTCACTGTAGTGGGAGGGGTTAGAGCACGAATAAGGTCTATCTTAGATTTATCAACTTCCAAGCCTTTTGAAGATATTATATGGCCTAAAACTATGCCATGAGTTACCATAAAATGGAACTTCTCCCAATTTATCACAAGATTTGTTTCAACACATCGTTCAAGGATTAAATACAAGTTGTTCATGCAAAGGTCAAATGAATCACCCAAGACACTAAAGTTGTCCATGAACACTTCAATTATGTTTTCAGCATAATCTGAAAAAAATACTTACCATACACCTTTGAAAGGTAGCTGGAGCATTGCACAAGCCAAAAGGCATCCTTCTATAAGCAAAAGTACCGAAAGGACAAGTGAAAGAAGTTTTCTCTTGATCCTCTGGTGCTATCACAATTTGATTGTAACCTGAATAGCCATCAAGGAAACAATAGTAATAGTGTCCAGCTAAACATTCAAGCATTAGATCAATAAAGGGTAAAGGAAAGTGATCCTTCCTAGTGGTGGCATTAAATTTTCTATAATCAATACAAACCCTCCAACTGGTTTGCACACGAGTTGGGACAAGTTCGTTCTTATCATTCTCCACCACTGTTACACCTGATTTCTTTGGCACTACTTGTAGCGGGCTCACCACTTGCTATCGGATATGGGGTAGATAACACTCACTTCCAAAAGCTTGAGTATCTCCTTTTTCACAACTTCCATCATTGGGGGATTCAAACGACGTTGTGCTTCCCTTGTAGGCTTTGCATCGTCCTCCAAACGGATATTGTGCATACAAACGGCAGGGCTTATACCCTTGATATCGGCAATTTTCCATCATATGGCCGTCTTGTACTTCCTTAGAACTCGTATAAGTTTTTCCTCCTGTAATTCACTAAGCTCGTTAGAAACAATCACAGGTAACTCTTCATTGTAACCCAAGTACAAGTACTTTAAGTGACTTGGAACAGGTTTCAATTCCAACTTTGGAGATTTAACAATAGATGGTAAAAACTTTTCATCACTGCATGGTAAAGAAATAAAAGAGATGTTATGAGTTTCCAATCATCCTTGTAGTGAGTTAAGATCACCAAGGGCTTCCTTGACTTCATTACCACACTCTACATCATTATCAATGGATGTAGTTAAAACGGTTTCGAAAGCATCATCACCATTCAATTCGAACACTTGTTGTGCCAAAGTATCCATAACATCAATGGAGAAACAAGAGTGGACATCACTAGGATATCTCATCTTCTTGAAGATGTTGAAACATATTTTTTTTCCATCAAACTCCATAGTTAGCGTTCCCTTGTTTACATCAATAATAGTTTTCGCCGTTTTCATGAAGGGACGCCCAAGTAGCAATGGAAGAGATGAGTCCGGTGAGGCTTCATTCATCTCTAACACGCAAAAGTCAGCTGGAAACACAAGTTGATTAAGCTGCACAAGAACATCCTCCACAATACCCATTGGGTAAACATTAGTGCGACCGGATAATTGCAACATAATATTGGCCTTTTTTGAAAGGACCTAGATCAAGTGAATTATACATAGATGTGGGCATAATGTTAACGGATGCACCTAAATCCAACATTGATTTATTAAAAGTAGTGTTACCAATTGTGACGGGAATGTCAAAGCTACCGGGATCCTTGCATTTCAGTGGAAGTTTGTGTTGTAAGATTGCCGAAGCATTCTCCCCCGAACTTAGCACTTCATTTCCTTTGAGCCTTTGCTTATTGGTACACAAGTTCTTCAACACCTTTGCATACTTTGGCACTTTCTTTATAGCATCTATGAGTGGTATCTTCACATGAATCTTCTTGAGAATATCCAAAATCTCCTTTTATAGTTCCTCCTTTTTGGACTTTGCAAATCTACGAGGGAAAGGTAAAGGAGGAACATAAGCAGGAATATGAGTTTTAGAGTTAGGAATAGGTACCTCAGGAGTTTGAGGAATTTCATCCCTCTTTTCCTCCAAAACCGGCTCCATTGGAGCTTCTTCTTTACCCAAATCAGCAACTTCGGGTTGCACAAGTTGTGTACCACTTCTCAGTGTAATAGCATTGACACCCTATTTTGGGTTAATAGGTTTAGAAAGGAGTTTCCCACTATTTTGTGCTTTCATTTGGTTCAATTCAATAGCCATAGAACCCATTTGTGTCTGCAACTCCTTGATAGCACTCTTAGTCTCTTGTTGGATTTCTTGAAACATAGTACCACCCTTCATCATTGCTTGAAGCTTTACATCGATATCGGAACCTTGAGTTTGTGGTTGTTGCTGCGGTTGCTGAAATTGTTGTTGTTGTGGTTGGAACCCGCTTGGACGGTTGAAAGTAGGTTGTTGAAATACACCTTGATTGTTGGAATAGCTGAAATTGGGGTGATCTCTCCATCCCAGATTGTAAGTGTTGGAGTAGGGATCATACCGTCTTTGCTGATTTAGAAAGATTGCACTAGGTTGCTCCAAATCTTCGTCGTATGAAGGTACAACAACTGAAGCTATCTTTTGCATCATTCTCTCCATATTATCCATCCTTTGATCACGGTGTGATGATGAATCAGTAACTTCATGCACTCGCCTAGCCATTGGTTCACCTCTTGTGTAGAATTGTTGCGAATTCGCACCCATGCTTTCAATCAACTCCGTAGCTTGGGCCACCGTCTTGTTTACTAGTGCTCCACCACCCGCAGCGTCAAGAAGATACCAATCACTTGATTGGAGACCTTCGTAGAAGTATTGTAGTATCATCACGTCACTAAATTGGTGGTGAGGGCATCTTGCCACCAATTTCTTGTATCGTTCCCAATATTCATACAATGACTCCCCATCTCTTTGTTGTATACCATAGATCTCCTTACGAATTTGAGTAGCTTTTGAAGAAGGAAAATATCTCTCTAAAAAAAGCTTCTTCGACTCGTTCCATGTTGTAACACTCCCGGAAGGCAAGTAATACAACCACTTCTTAGCATTGTCCGCCAAAGAGAATGGAAAAGCTTTTAACATCGCTCCATCCGCATTAGTCTCCGGTGGAAGCATCGCTCCGTCCGCATTAGTCTCCGGTGGAATCATAACGTTGTGGAAGTCCATGAGATGTATGTTCGGATCCTCATTTAGCATGCCATGGAACTTCGGTAACTCTCTAATCAACCCTGGTTTGATCTCGAAGGTTGAGTTTGTTTGAATACACCACCGTTGTGCATCAAGCCTATGAGAAGCCAAGTCCTTGAGTGCACGATTTGCATCACCCATTGTTTCTTCTTCTTCAACTAGTGGTTCTTCAACGAATGGAACCTCTTGTTCTTCTTCTTGATGAAGAATTTCGTCTTCTACCTCCAACTCTTGTTCTTCCGTTGTATCTTGCCTTGGTTCAAGTATTGTGCCTCTTCGAGTAGCTATCCCGCACCTTGCGTAGTTCCAATCTTTAGAAGCCAGGGATTAGGTACCTGAAAACAATTCTCGCAAACAAGTAAGAAACAAGACAAGTAACGAAAAACAAAGATAAAAGAAGAAATAGTAAAAATAAGAAACTAAAACTAACTAACAAGCCGTATGCCTCCCCGGCAGCTGCGCCAACCTCTCGTGCGCCTTCGACGCGATGGATTTCATGATTCGGTCGTTCTTTCGTCACATCTGAATGCTTTTGGATCATGCTGTTTTCTACAAATTGTTAAACAGCTTTTGCACTACTACGCAAATAGTTATTCTTGCCATATCATATATACATTCATTTCATCTGGCAACATACAATTATCCTTCTTGCAGTAGTACATTTAGATAACATCACGTATAGCTAATAGAGGCTAAAATAGGAGTACGTAATAAATCAGTATCTACTATCCACATACCCCAGTTATTGTCCTTGTGATTTATTATCATCAATTCTTTCTTAATTGGCATTAGCTAGAATTGTAGAAGCAAGTGTTTTCATCTTGCAATAATATGACATCCAACTTTAAGTTCCAGCTTGGACTGAGAAACCAATGGATGTTCTAGTTTAAGTTATGTGGAAGTTCCCATTCCAGGTTATCATTGATGGTGGAAGTTCCCATTCCAGGTTATCATTGATGTAGGTCCATTTCCATGATATGAGCCGGTAAAAAATGTTTCAGAGATTGTGTAAACGTTTTTTTTTTTTTTTTTTTTTTTTTTGATACAATCAGCACGGAAATTGTACTCGCAACCTATAGGTTGGGAACCCAATCCCTGACCAACTGGACTAATGCCAGTTGGTTGTGTACACGGTATTAGATAAAACTATTTGTGATTGTTAAGCCGCTTCGTACTACCACCCAAACCTATTTTTTCCGTACATATTTAAGGTGAACAAATCCGACAACATTGCTCTTAAAATGATCTCAAATTCATCGCGTATTTGTTGTTATTCTTTAATTTTCTCAACTGATACGTACGGTTTTTTGTCGTGGTTTTGGTCTATAATTTTTGTTGTGGATTTTGGTCTATAATTTGGTTCAAAATGAATAAAGACTCGCATTATAGGAGTGAAACTCAAGTCCCGAAACATGTTATTGCTTTATTTTCTTTGGAATACCATCTTTGGAGTTTCGCCTTGAGTTGTAACTGAAAAAGATCAAGTTGCAGCTGCAATGGATAGTAGTAGTATCCTTATCGGTGTCTAATAGACTTTTCCCTGTGTTCCGACCATAAGAATTAGTTCGGGAGATGAGGTCATGCAGTCTGCTAGGTGTACTGATTTTTATAGGTACGTTTACTTCCCCCTGATTACGAATTCATGAAAGTAAAAACACTGGTTAAATGGGCAACTTCGTTACAAAAATATAAAAATTTCGGTTCTCTCTTTACATCAATTCAAAACATGCCTTGCACAAAGTTCTTTTGCTACTACTATTCACTATTGGTCTCTTTTAACCCACCTTCTCGGAAGTTAGTCATACAATTACCAACCTTCGTGGACAGGAAACTCCAAACCCCTTCATTTCCTTTGCAATCGGGCATTCAACACTCATGAACACTAAAACTGCCTTCGGATGGCCTGCAGCACGAAAAGTATCAGCTAACTGGCAGAATACTCTTTGAAGAGTTCAATAATACAACCATACATATGCACAACTTAATCCCAGTTTACCATGTCCGGTCCAAACTAAAAGTAGAATCTGAAACCACCAAAATAAAGAGAGAAAATTTACATAAATTAGAGCGCTTCAATCACCAAAAACCTTAAAATGTATGAATGACAGAGCAAAAGTGGACATACTAACGGGATGGGTTTATACAGAGAGCAATAGCAAAGTGGACATACAAACGGGGTTTGGAGGTTCTTTGTACTATGAATGCAAAAAATTTCAACAAATGAAACTGATTTGCTCCTTCTCAGCGTACTCCTAGTCCTTGTCATCCGTTAAGAAAAAAGAAAAAAAGAATTGTGAGAAACACGCAAATTGATTACAAACTTTCATGTACACGTAGACAGGGAAAGAACAAACCAAACTTAAAAGTAGAACCTAGATATATGAGCAACAAACCACAGGTTAAACCCGCTGGAAGATCTCCATTTTTGGTACAATTATAGAGTAACCGTGTATAAAATACCCTGCCAGAATTTCTTGTGCGTTCGTGGGTTTCGCAAACATAACTGTACATACACATATTTCACTTCCTCAATTTCATGGCTGGAGTTGTCGGACGGACTCTCTAACATAATCTTTGTGCTTTCATGTGCTATGCTGCATATATTGTGCACCATCCATCCTCTGTTTTGATCTGTTCAAAGGAAAAAAAAACGAAGTTAAATAAGAACATAGAATGGAGTTAAACGAAACCAATGAGCCTGCAAAGAAAATAGAAAAAAAAAAAGAAAGGTAAAGCAAGCGATTATAGAAAATAGAACAGTTATAACCAAGATGCAAATTACCATTTTTAGAATCAGGTACAATCCAACCTCTAACATTCAGAACTCAGTTGCGATCTTCATAAGTTTACTTGTTAGAAAAAAAATGGGTTTTTGTTTTAGAACCAAATATGCATGGACTATGATTTGATCCCTAGACCTATTGCCCACTAGTTGTTTTTTCATTTGAATAGATAAAACAATAGTCCCACATAGACTAAAATATAAAGAGTTTTAGACTTAAATACCATATAATTGGCTAAAAGGCATGGCCCTTTGGATCAACACACTTTTGTGTGAGGGAGAAGACCTAAACTAGGGCAAGGTTGCCTTTCCCGTACGCGCGGTGCTTCGCACGCACGCATGCCACTAGATCCTATCTTTTTGCTGGTTTTGGCTTGACTTCTCTGACTTGTGTGACCTGATATCGTCTCTAAGTAAGGGTGAGGGAATTTCTTAACTTGAGTATTCTCGCATGAACTGCACAAGACCCGACATTGCCTACACTGTGAGTAGATTAAGCAGGTACACTTGCAACCCTGGGCAGGATCACTGGAGTGCTCTCTACAGAGTTCTTCGGTACCTGAGAGGAACTTCACACTATTGCTTAAGTTTTGGGAAGTATCCTTCTGTACTAGAAGGGTACTGTGATGCCAACTGGATATCAGACTGAGATGAGTGCAAATCCACTAGTGGGTACATCTTCACACTTGGAGGTGCGTCCGTGTCATGGAAGTCTTCCAAACAGACATGTATAGCTCGATCCACAATGGAGTCTGAGTTTATAGCCTTGGAGAAAGCTGGAGAGGAAGCTGAATGGATACGAGGTTTCCTGGGAGGAATTCCACTCTGGCCCAAGCCTGTGTCTTCGATCGCAATCCACTGTGACAGTCAAGATGCTATTGGTTGCGCAAATGATAGTGTATACAACGGAAAGTCTATACATCTAAAAAGAAGACAAAAGACAGTGAAACAACTACTCTCTACTGGTATCATCTCTATAGACTTTGTGAGGTCTAAGGGGAATATTGCAGATCCTTTGACGAAAGGGTTATCTAGAGAGGTAGTTAGATCCACATCGAAGGGGATGGGACTTAAGCTCATAGAATAAATCTCCATGAAGGATACTCAAACTTGTGAATGGAGCTCCAAGATCAAGTTTTAATGAGACAACTAATTTTTGGTGATGTCGAGACAACACTATCTTAGTCCCTCCCTATAGTGTAACTGTGTGATAGTGCTACCTGCATGAGTTAGGATGATCTGTTGAGATCTTAATGAGTACCATGGCTTTGCTTAAAGCGGGGTGTGGCAGGACACTCTTAATGGACTCACCTATGTGGATGTTGGAAGTGGGGCCGCTTCCTATGAGAATTTGAGCTGATTCTCTAGAGACATTCATTAAGTCCGGGATTTAGCCCACGGCCAAAACGGGCACAACGACAAGGGCTTGGCAGCTTTTCTTTGAGACATCAAGTTTGGTTGTTATTTCTGAATTGCATTCACTGTTAGCGGTTCAAGACATTGTGTTCACCGTTACAACAAGCAGTTCCGGTAACCTCTCACTAAGTTAAGGTTCAATCTCTGGGACACCTTAGCCTAATTTTGATGTATTTTGTTTTCTCGTATTTTTGTCGACATGTTTTATCATTCATGTGGGGGATTGTTGGAAAAAAAACAGGTTTTTGTTTTAAAACCAAATATGCATGGAATATGATTTGATCCCTAGACCTATTGCCCACTAGTTGTTTATTCATTTTAATAGATAAAACAATAGTCCCACATAGACTAAAATCTAAAGAGTTTTAGACTTAAATACCATAGAATTGGCTAAAGGGCATGGCCCTTTGGGTTAACACACTTTTGTGTGAGGGATAAGACCTAGACTAGGGAAAGGTTTCCTTTTCCACACGCGCGGTGCTTCGCACCGAAGCACGCATGCCGCCGTCCGTCCATTCGGTTCGGTTCGGGTGTGGGTGTGGGTTCACTAGATCCTATCTTTTTGCTGAAAGTTTTCGCACGCGTTTTCCACACATGCAGATTAATCTTACTCCTTGTCTGAACGTATTTTGGCTTGACTTATATGTCTGTCTGACTTGTGTGTCCCGCATGCTTTAGACACTGGCAAAAGCAAAAGCTGTTTTTCTGAACCTGACAAAAGCTACAACTGTTTTCTGCAAAAGCAACACTCTGCTCTATGACTGACAAAAGCAACTCTCTGATTTGGTCTTGCACTGTTTTTAAACAAACATTACCAGTATTTCTGTCATACGCAAGGGTTCTTTGCATGGCTTTTTCCTCTTGTTTGTAACGTCATAAAACACTATATAAGAGAGTAGTTTTCAGCTCATTAGATACACAACAGAGAAGAAGTAGCTTCTTCCTCTCTTATTCTTCTCTGCTACTGTTTTAGTTTCTCTGTAACTATTTCATTTTCTTCATAAATCTCTTCCAAGCTCTTAGAGTACCTTCTTTGTATGCTACATTGAGGGGTACTATCAGTAGTTGTATCCTGGAGGTGACTCGTGAACGCTATAGCATCTCAGAGGAGTAACAGGCGATATTGCCTTTAAGTCAGCGTATCTGATACGTGCCTCTACTAGTTCCTGCAACAATTATCTGTGCATCTCCAGAAACATCAGTCAAGCGTCGGTTTGAGCTAAGTATTTTCTTCTACATTATTCCTATTGTTGTTACATGTATCCAATAATCTAAAGGAAATATCCTTCATTACTATATTTTTGCTGTAACAACATGGAAAAAAGTACTGTAGACAAACCCCCAAAGTTTAGTTGCTTAAAAGACCAAAGGTTAGATGAAGTTGCTTTAGAAAAACCCTCAAGAAGCCTTCATGACCGTGGTTATGAAGATAGACTGGATAGGTAGACTAGGAAGAATTACATGTGCAAAACCCATATACTTAATTGTCTGGATGACTCCTTGTACGACTTTTATAATGCAAAAGAAAATTTTACTGCTTTTTGATTTATGGGAAGCCCTGGAAGAAAAATATCTTGCTGAGGCTGCTGGAAGCAAGAAGTTCTTGGTGGCTAGGTTCCTTGAATATAAGATGACTGATGAAAAGCCTGTAGTTGAACAATTCATGGAACTCCAGCTAATCATCAACGAAATTCTTGCTGAGGGAATGTTTATTGATGAAGCTCTACAAGTATCTGCAGTGATTGAAAAGCTTCCACCCTCATGGAACGAGTACAAGAGGAGGATGCGACACAAGACTCGTGAAATCACCATGATAGAGCTGGGGAAAAAGATCCAAGTTGCGGACATATTGTGCTGCAAGGACAAGGGCCTGATGCTGAGATAAGACATGTCCAACAAAGCTCATATCTTAGAAGATAATTCTGCATCAAAGAAAGGGCATGAATGAAAATCTGAATCCAGCAAAAATGGTAACAAACATCGTAACTCCAAAGGTAACCATCTTAACCAAAGGGTGGTGTCTCTAAAAACACCATCAAAGGTGTCTGCTATAACTGTGGTAAAACCGGTCATATGGCCAAAGACTGTAGGGCGCCTAAAAATACCAAAAATGATCCAAAACAGAAACATAAGGAAAAAATAGTATATGAGTCTGGATATTTTACTGGCATGGTGTCTTAAGGCAACCTTGTCTCTAATGTGACCAATGTGAGAGACTGGTGGTTAGGTTCTGGAGCCACCAGGCATGCCTGCAAGTTCAGAAATGCTTTCTCCTCCTATGACACAGTAGGAGACGATGAGAAATTATTTATGGGGAATTATTCCACCGCGAAAGTGGTGGGAAAATGCAAGGTTGAATTGAAGCTCACTTTAGAAAAAGCTCTCGCATTGAATGACATGTATCACGTCCCGAACATATTCAAGAATTTTATCTCAGAAACCATCTTATTTGGGAAAGGTTTTAAGTTTGTAGCTCAGTCTAACAAAGTTTTAATCTCTAAGGGTGGTGACTTCGTCGGAAAAGGTTATGTCACTGAAAACATGATTAAGCTTAATGTACTTTCTTTGAACTTGAATTTTAATGCATCTTCTTATGCTTATGTTTGTGACTCCTCACATGTTTGGCATGATAGACTAGGACATGTTAATTTCAAATCCATTGAAAGACTTGCTACTTTAGGTTGCATTCCTAAAATAAACATTGACAGAGGTCATAAATGTGATATTTGCGTTGAATCTAAATATGCAAGAAAACCCTTTAACAAAAAGGTTGAACGTAGTACAACTCCCCAAGAACTAATCCACTCGGATTTAGGAGATTTGAAATCAATACCAACTAGAGGTGGTAAAAAATGTTACATCGGTTTTATCGATGATTACTCTCGATATTGTAAGGTTTATCTTCTTAGAAGTAAAGATGAAGCCTTAGACGCTTTTAAATTATATAAAATTGAAGTAGAAAACCAAAAAGGTGTTACAATTAAAACTCTTAGGTCAGACCGAGGCGGTGAGTATGTGATACCTATAGGAGAATTTTGCAAACTTAATGGCATCATTCATGAAACTACTGCAACTTCTTCACCTGAGTCGAATGGAGTAGATGAAAGGAAAAACCGAACACTCATAGATATGGTGAACGCTATGTTGGCTAGTTCAGGGCTACCTTCGAACCTGTGGGGGGAAGCAATTCTCTCTGCTTGTTATATCTTGAACCGAGTACCATTTAAGAAATCTGACAAAACTCCATATGAGTTATGGAGAGGTAGACAACCTTCATATGCATTCTTTAAAGTGTGGGGGTGTTTGGCCAAGGTGGCCATTCCTCGTTCCAAGAAAACCAAAATAGGACCTAAAACTGTGGATTGTGTTTTCCTAGGATATCCTGAGCACACTAGTGTTTATAGGTTCATGGTCATTGGACAGAACACCATAATGGAATCTAGAGATGCAATTTTTTTAACACATTTTTCCTTTAGGGTCTGGACCTCGAAAAAGGGTCTGCGATGATCTCACAGATGTTCCTTCGACTAGTCAACCCCTATTTCTAGATAATGAGACCGAACCTAGAAGAAGTAAGAGGCTTAGAACCGGGAAATATTTCGGTCCAGATTTTGTGACTCTTACGGTAGAGTCTGAACCCCAAAACTATAAGGAAGCTATGACTTCTCCGGAAGCTCCCTTCTGGTAAGAAGCTTCGGTTAATGAGTGGGATTCCTTTCAAAAACACTAAACTTGGGAGCTTGTAGAGTTACCTTTTGGTAGTAAGGCCATAGGTTGCAAATGGGTCTTCAAAAGAAAGCTTAGAAAAGATGGAATTATAGAAAAACACAAAGCTAGGTTGGTAGCTAAGGGCTATAGACAACAGGAAGGATTAGATTTCTTTGATACTTATTCACCTGTGAAAAGAATCACTTATATTAGTGATAGACACATTTTTGTGTCTAAGTTGTCCTCAATTTTCTGTATTGTTGGTACTCGATTTCGTACTTATTATGGTGTTTTGTGTGTTTGTAGGTATTTTTTGGGAATAAATATTGTTGGAAAATTCGGCTGGAAAAATCACTCGGAGCAACCCCGGAGGACATTTGCTATACGGACACCAGATTTGGCTAAGGAGCACCCATGGATATGTGTAGCCCAAATTCATCCACAACACCCATGTTCTATTCGCACACCGTATTTGGATAAGGGCACTCCATCTTCTACGTTTGAATTTTATTTTTGGCGGGAAATTTTACTCTTAGTTGCGAGAGTTGGTGGCGAGATTTTGGGTGTATTCTTAAGAGTTTAATGAAATATAAAATCTTACCATGCAAACAGGATTGCGAACGTGTCTCGGAAGTATTCTTAAGGAATCAAATCTCTTTATTTACGGAGATTTTCCAAAACAGGGGATGTACTTTCACGGAGAAAGTCACAGGATTTCATGTGTCTGGCGTGTATCTGGAGTGAGTTGGACTCCTTCTGAAGATATTTAGAACGTTTTGGAGTGTGTCTATGGCCAGTAAACATCGTGAGAAATTCAAAAAGGGAAATTATCCCGTAGAAGATATTTCCATTTAATGGAGAAGATACGGGAATTATATGGAGTAAGGTTCGAATATTTGAGCTTCTGGAGTCTATATGTAGTACCCTGGGATGTCTTAGAAGGGTTACGGAGAGTTTGGGAGATTACAAAGCTGTGAAAGTCGAGTTGCAGAAGAATCACCATTTCTGCTGCTGTGAAGAACACCAAGAACATAAGGCGCACAATAGCAGTCGTTTCTCAACAGTGGAAACGACACACAGGCGTGGATCGAGAGCTACAGAATCAACGACAATAATGTTCTATCGTTTTTTTCAGTTTGTAACATGAGCAACAGAATCAACGACACACAGTCCTACCGTAGCTGATCTCATGAAGGTGCAAGGGACTCTCGCCAAAAATCAGATTGATATGGCCACCACTCAGAAAGATGTCAGGGAAAGCTCAGGATAAAGGAAAATCCAAAGAAACATCTCCGGCCGCTGGTCCTGAAGTCTTTCTGATTCATGTAGTAGATGATGATGAAGACCACAAGGCTGCAGATAACCCACCAACAAAGAAACCTGTAGGCTTCATCACTCGTGAGGACATGAACGCTTCATGGAGGATCGAGGAAAATACAAGACACCATCTGTACACCGTCATCAACCTCCATATCCTGCTACTACTCAAATAATTCCTCTCCCAAAGATCTACACTTCCCCAACGTCCATAATATACAACGGATCAGGGAACGCACGAGAACACGTGATTCATGGAGGCACCAGGAGAGCATGAGCACATAGGAATGATTCCAATATACAGAGCCTTGCTGGAGAATCTGCGATTCCATACTTTCTCAGAACTTCATGGAGCAGCCAAGCGATCAACAATGCTTTACTAGAAAGAACAAAGTCTGCAAGGTCGAGGAATCTCGAAGCATTCGATGCCTAGTAAACAATCAGTAAAATCTCCATCCTTCCACAAATGTTGTTTCAAAAAGGAGAAAATAGAAATTCGAATCATAGCGCAAGCACGCTTCTCTAGCTCCTCCGAAATCACCAAAAAAGGGGTAGTCAAATCCGGGATGCACAAGATCCAACTCAAAATGCAGATCCAGCAGAACCTGATTTCCCTTTCTCCATCGAAGATGTGATCGAACTACTGGATGTCTGGATCCAGGATGGTGCAATCAAGATGCCATATGTCAGAAAAGAACCAACTGAAGAAGAAATGGAAAACCCTCGCTACTTCCGTTTCCATAGGTTCGTCAATCATCCCACCAGCAACTGCAGGATCTTTAAGCGCATATTCAAGGAAAAAGTCGGATCTGGGGAACTTAACTTGGGGACTGAAAAAGTACACAGAGACCCTCTTCCTGTCAGAACTTTCACAATCTCCAAACAACCAGTCAAAGAAGCAGTTCAGTCAGGCATGTATGCGAATTGCTTTATCTGTCAAAGGCTCAAAAGGGAGACATGTTCACGGCTTTGAACCATATTCTAGAAGTGCCTCCAGAACCTCCCGCCACAGACAAGGAGATGCATGACTGGGGACTTCTTACCACAGTCCATCTTAGAGGAAATGAATTCAGAAGAATGTTGATCGATGCTGACACCGGCATCAACATCATTCCAATGAAATCCCTCAGAGTCACAGGCATCAGTCGACAAGGAGCTACTCATGCACACATCTCAATCACAGACCATGAAAGAACGCTCAGAGATGCTTATGCCTACATCACTCTCAAGGTGAAAATACGTTCAACCTGCACATATAAAAAGTTTCACATAATCAGGAAAATCCAAGATATGACGCGATAGCATGGACCCATGCTGAAAACATGACTACAAACAAAGCGTCTTTTGTTGCACATCTCTCCAACAAAGAAAGTTCTGATCCATAAGATTTGGCGGACGTTCCATCATCAGAACACTTGGAGGAAATTCGAACTCTGACGAGGTTGAAACAATAACCTGCAAGATATACATAGAAATTCATCAAGAGGTTTCGCATTCATGCAAGTCTCATTCCTTCCATGTCTATGTCTTTGATTCCCTCACATGTTATTCTAGCATGGGGACTCAATTTAGCTAGCATCTCTGCTATTACAAGACGCTATGAGTGGGTAATCTCACTCCAGCAATATTTTACCAAGTGGTTGAACCTGACACCGCTTCGAATCGAGCATATCACTGTAACATTCACCACTGGGAGATGACGGGAGCATGGCAAAGAACACTTTTGGAATTTCTCCATAGACTTGCAGAAATGTCCACGAGTGCCACAAAATCAGAAATCTCTGATGTTTGCACAAGTGTTGAATCCCTCGCAGCGGAATGCTGAATCGACAGAAGATACACGGAGCCGAGACGATCAAGCATAAGACACTCGACGCTTCAGCGCTCGAGCACATAAGAAGCCTTCGAATTGTACTCCCAATCAAAGAGTACACCTTCAATAATAACGCCTCTAGCTTCAGCACAATATCTCTACGTGACACACCGGTTCAACACCGACACGATCAAAGTATAGCTGAATTACAATCGATAAGCCTTCACTATCCCATGATAAGACTTCTAAAGTAGATGCAACACCGTTCATCAATGGATGCTACAAACTCCTTCAACTCTGTTAAGTGAATGAGGGATGCACTGGGGACTTGATTTTATTGGAAATATCAATTCAATATATTTAAAAAAATGCTATCCACATAACAAGTCATTGCAACCTAATGTGATGCCGTGAAACGTCGTCAAACGGAACCTCTCTACATCAAAGCCCCTGCACGACTGGGGAACTTCCTCTCTTCACCGACTGCTGCTGCTATCTACCGCGCAACGACATCGATTCCATGATGAAGCCACTTCACAGTAAAGTCATAAAAGGAGGATTTGGGTTGAAATCCTAATACACCTTCATCTTAGGAATGCTCAACTCACCAATTAGTTCGTGCATGCTCACTAGACGGAAGAGCAAAGACTATCATCTTCGATCTCTGTATCAACTCCAATAATAGTATCGGCATCAGCATGTGGAGGAAATCTATTCATGGTCTCAGTATCAACAAGAATTTATGGAGAACTTCCAGTTGTAATCTCAACATCACTCTCGGGCGCAACATCCGGCTTCATCAACTATCCATTCTCTATGGATCATACTTCTTCAATCCCTAATGATTCATATCAAGATGTGTAAACATGCTAACATGAACGACTTCCCAAAGCTTTCCCAGCAGACGGGCACAAAACCAAAATCTTCTACAACATGTTCTCATCGCCTCTACAAGTGAGATACGACATGCTCCAGGCCATGGGTTTAAAAAACGTACCAATGGGTGAGGAATGGGACAATACTTCCTCAACTAAATATGTTCTTCTATGTTTCTTCTACAACATACCAAAAGGGCGCATCAATCGGGTATACGAGCTGAAAGATATGGCCTTTACCGTCATGTCTACGACATCTGAAAAATTTGTACGGGATTACAAATTACAATGTGCACGCTTAGTTGGCTGCCCTTTGCAACTCCAAATTGAGTGATTCTTTGCTCATGTGATAAATCAGTCTCTTAGATTCAAAAGTTGGGTTCAAGTATCGAATTCCGACGTCGTATGAGGTTCCTACAGCTTCTAGAGCATACAACATGCAAGCAGCAATTCTTAGACGGGATTCATAACCTCCACAATCGATCGATGTCCACCATGTCCTTCCGCTAAATCCTTCATCAAGGTACCTCCATCTTCGACCACCTAGGTCTTTACATTAATTTTTCTACCTGGGTCCTCTATCTAGGTCTCACTAGAAGAAGGAAAAACGAAAGGAAGAGACTTAACAAAATACTGGGGACTGACGGTACACTGGTCAAGACGATCAATTTCACAATCCAAAACCAATGAAGAAATCAAAACCAAAATAAAACCTCGCATCTCTCAGAAGTCCAAGGTTCAAGATATCATGGAAAGAAAACTAAAGAAAGTCAGCAAAATAAGATTTCTGCTTTTCTGCATCCTCCAAGACTTGCAAAGCAACTTTCTCCACCTCCAGCTTCTTGGTCAGCTCAGCAGCTTCAGCCATCTTCTTCAACACGGCATTACTGGTGGTGAAAGGAGTGTCACCTTCCACTGCTTTCCTGATAGCATCAATCTTTTGACGAAGCCACTTCAAATTGAAGCCAAGTTCTTCAGCTTTCTTCAAGTTGTACTCCCAATCAAAGAGTACATCCCGGGTAACAGTATTTATAGCTGTGATACGGATATCATTTATAACAAGCAAGATGACTTCTACTTTCCTCGTCAAGAAATAGCTATGCTCCGGATCCTTGATAACGACGATGTGCCCATACATCTTCCACGGTTTCTTGTACATAGCAGCATATCCAATGGGAACGCTAAATCCACCAAGAAACCTGTGATATGGGAGTATCTCACCAAATGGAGGAGTAAAATCAGTCCCTGCGTTGGGATACTCATGCACTATTATCCGGTTCTCAGTCGCTGGAACAACGTCAGCAATCATAGGAACAACTTCGGTTGGAGCAGCTTCTTCCATTCTCGATTCGGGTTCCACCATCTCACACACAATTGGAGTTTCAGTCACCTCCACAGCATCAACAACAAGTGTTACATGACCTTGAGGTACAGGTATGGAGGTCTCATTATCAACGGCTCCATGGTTGCTCAAGTCATCATTGTTGGATCCATTATTCATAACTTCAGCATTTGGCACCTAATGTGAAGATTACATGGGATTAGAATGATTCAAGCGTGGAAACCCAACACGACCATAAAATCCAGCATGTGAGTGAACTAACATCATCCAATTTCTTTACTATGCATCTAAAACATGAGCAAATAGTGTAGAAGCCATGAAACACGTTTTTCAGACAAGCTCATCTGAAGAGATTCTACACTTCCCTATATTAAACGACGAACTGGAATCAATTGGTAAGGAATTTAAGGTTGGGTCATATACCATTCTCTTCGTATGGATGTTTTCTACAACATATCAAAATTTCATAGCAATCGGATGAACAAGCTAACAGATGTGGCCAAAACATCGGACAACATGCAACCTGGAAAAGTTCTGAAGGTCTCCTGGAAGTTCACTATTTCGCATTTTTCAGGCTCTAAAAATGCTCAACATTCAAAAAGATTCTTTTCTGAAGCTTGGAAATTTCTTGGGATTGAAGATACATACGCAGACCGCGAAAATACGACTACGAACGAGGATTCTACAACGTTTCTAGTAAAATCTGAAGTCTGAAATTTTCTGGAGATATACTTACTAAGGGAGTCTCTAAATCATTTGAAGGCTCGACAATACCGGGATATCCATTGGCAACGCCGTTATCTCCATTCGGTTCGTGTTTTCGAGAATTCTCCGTATTCCCATGTCCCAAAGAAGAGCACGCTTCATCAACATGCTGCTTATCTACAATGATTTCTTCCTGGATTTATCAACAACAATTATTATTATTTCATTCAAGGAGATGCGCACAAAAAAGATACTTACATCGACTTCTTCATCAGTGCTGGATTCCTGAATTTTCCCGGGAACAAGTTGAAGACCATCAGTCGATGGAGCAAAAGTCTGAAAAGAAATAACAAACCTTGGTCTCGTGATCCTAATTGCACGGTCAAATTTATGACACAAGGAGCGCTAACAACTCACCAAAGAAACGGCTGGGGACTGCACGTCATTTGCTAACCTCTTGTAGTCCTTACTTCTGGGTTCTCCGCTCCCGTAGACTTTCTTCCATTTCCGTGGAGTCTACATTGATCCGGGATTTCACTATACGATCATCCTGCGGTAAAGCTAATAAAATAACCAGAAGTATAACTCGGTATGAAGGATCTCTCACCATCACTCAGAGGTCCCAGGAGTACCATTTCTTAAAGTTTCATCCGTAGATATGTCATCCCTGGAAACGTCGTCTTTGAAAGTGTCATCATGGGAGTCAGTTATTCTTGCAAAGTGGCTGTGACAGATGCATAACATTCAGCGCATCGTTCATACAAAGCGCATGATTCAACAAAACAATGAATCATGGAATAGAGATGCTCACATCAGCGTCTGCAAAAATGGTAATCCCCAACTCTTACCTATTTTACGATTTCAGAAGACTTTAGTGATGACACGAAACTTCGAAAACTTGCTCACTCCTTCAAACCTGCGAAGACGAGCAAAACTTATCATTCTAGAGTCAACACTGACTTTTCACAAAACTATGAATAGTTCACATAACCTTTCATGTGAACATTCGTTGATTTTCTACATGTGTGCATACCCTATAATATCACCAAACTCATTCATACATTATTTCATCACATATACAATTGTTTGCTTCCAACAATTGCTCAAAAATCATAAATTTATTTTCATAAAACCATGAACAACCCACGTAAATTTTACTGTGTGAACATCCACTGATTTTCCAAAATTGGACTAACGTCCGTTCTATAATTGTGAAAACTCAGACATTATTTCACCATGTATGATTCTATACTTTCAACAGTTGTTCAAAATCAAAACATTGATTTTCAGAAAATATTTTTAACGTGAAACTCACGTAAATTTGAAAATATATATTTTGCTCCCTTGTGCGAGCATCCGTCTTTGAAACAAGAGCATATTTTCAAAAACAAAAATTTTCATGAAAGCTCATAGACAAAATTTTATGTCATTAGATTCGGGTCTATTTTATTTGTTTCTTAAACTAACGAACGAACGTTTGTTCCTAAAACAAGGATTTCATTTTTTTGGCCGAGCCTATAAACGCTAAACTGAACAAAACTGGACTTTCAACAGACCAAATCAGCGATGCTTCATCTCCTTGCTCACGGAATCACACTCTATCATACCATCAGGGTCCTCACCTGAACATTTGCTCGTACACGACACCATTGGAGCTAATAAAGGATTCTGACGATACCTTTGTAGACCGAGTTCAACCACTGGTCTCGTCGACTGAAAACACCATTTAATGCTTACTGCAGAATATGACTGTTCCTCACTAAGCAGGGGACTTAATGTAGATGATGGATTTTCAACAAAGGGCAAAAACCGTAAAATCATGAGGCATGTTTTTGACACGGCTTTCAGGCATGCAACGATTCATATTTTACGAAGCCATGATGAATATGTTTTTGAAAAGCCTCCACCAGCTGAGCGTTCGATTCCTGGCATTTCGTCGTGACCTCTATGAAAAATAACGTATTTCGGAGGTTCTCCGTAGATTGAGAGCTTAACGCCTTCAGGACGTCGGTGATACTCACTGTTCCCTGAATGCAGGAGAGAGACCCACCTCCACATAGAAGAATAGTTGGGTGGAGGACGCCTTCAGGATGTCGATGACACTCACCGTTCCCTGATTATGTGGAGAGACTGTGCATAGATTCAGGCGATTCTCCGTAGATTGAGAGCACTAACGCTTTCAGGTCGTAAACAGCATCGTGACTCCCTGACTATGCACCATTCAGAATAGATGTGACGCTTTAATTGGCTAATATCTTTTCTACAATAGATTAATTCTGCTGCGACATTCACCACCGAATTCCCAGAATAATCTTTTATTGCTCTTATTCCATGGTCGAATCCACGGCCTGATCCCATGGAATGGCAATAACAATTGCTCCTATTCCATGGTCGAATCCATGGCCTGATCCCATGGAATGGAAATAAAAATTGCTTCGATTCTATGATCGAATCCACGACTTGATCTCATAGAATAGCAATAAAACAACTTTGCTATCTCATTACTCCGATTTCATGATCGAATCCACTGATCTCATGAAATGGTAATAGATAATCTTAATTACTCCGATTCTATGGTCGAATCCACGATCCCATAGGATGGTAATGCTTTTTTTATTATTCTGAATTCGTAGTCGAATCCACAACTGATCCTGCGAATTAATAATGAACAACTATTCATTTTTATTACTCATTTTCATGAATTATTCTCCACTGAATTCATAGATTAGTAATAAATACTCAACAACCGGGCATCTGAACCATCACTGAGTAAGCCCCACAAAAATGGTGCGAGTGTACTAGAAAATGATGCACGACTGAGCACCCGGATGCACGAACGAGTGTCCTAAAATATGAAATAATAAGGAATCCTTCGCAAAACGGGAGAAAAAAATAAATATTAATAAAATAATAAGAGGCGCCCAAGGTCGGGCCCACCAGCCGGCCGCCCGGTCGGCCGTGCCCTAGCCATGGTCGGTCCGTGCCTCTCCCACTATTTTTCTTATTTTTTTTTATTTCGTGAACTCAAGGAAACTCCTTGGTTTTAGCAAATTTCCTTGTTTTTGCAAAACCCGTGAATTCTCCATAACTTCGTGGATTCACGAAATAATATTATAAAATAAGGAGAGGTGTGCGGGACCGGGCAACCTTACCGGCTGGCCATGCCTAAGCCGTGGCCGGTTCCACACCTCACAATCCTTAGCTTTTTATAATTATTATTCGCTAATCTCACGAAACTCCTCCGTTTCAACAAAAACTCGTGGATTCTCCATAACTTCAAGGATTCTCCATAACTTCAAGGATTCATGAAAAATAATAAAATAAGGAAAGGTGTGCGGGACCGTGGAACCTAGCCGGCCGGCCATGCCCTAGCCATGGTCGGTCCCACACCTTGCAATCCCTAATCTTGCATAATTATTATTTTCCTCAATTCGTGAAACTCCTGCGTTTGATCAAAATTCATGATTTCTCCATATTTTCTCAAATATTGCTCAAATCATGAAAAACCAAAAGGCAACATAGTCACACGACTGGCTAGCCTCTCACTGCAATTTTAAATGTTAAAAGACTTTTATTTTAATATTTGCAAAAATATTGATGAATTGAGCATACATGCTCATTCCAACAAAAATCGAGAATTCTCAGTCAAGATGAAACTCTTCTGAAAATTCATGATATTGCTCGAACGCGCATCAGAAAATACGGAAACCCTCAGTATGGAAACACGGACACCACGGCAACACATGCCTGCCTTAATGACCGACCAGGGTCATTCCTAGGGCTTGCACAAGGCCGGTCCCACATGTTTTCATAATTCTGACTTAATTTGCGAAATTGCTCATATTGGGCCCGAACTCTCTCCAACCAACTGGGGGATTCTCCAAATTACCAACAACTGGTCCCGCGACCACCAAGATCCGATCCCATGCTCTCTTGGTCGGTCCTCATCTCTCATACCTAGGTTTTATCACCTAATGCTGAATCCAGCAATATTTCAATAAATGATGAAACCTGCATTTAATCATCGTTCTTTCACCAACTCTCAAATTGAGAACCATGGTGCGTTCTCACTCGAGCATTGGGCGCCCATGGACGCTCATCCTCCCATGTGGTCAGTCCCTCGTCACTCATGACCAATTTTCAGCAATTCGCCAATATATGAAGGATTGATAAAAAATTAGGGTTTCGAACAAACGCTCCACGAATCACCATTCTGAGCAAGTTCAAACACAAAATAATGTTGATTCAGCAATCAACATCAAAATTAATAATATTCGGTAATTCACCAATATTTTTGATTAATATTTTATTGGGTCACGGCACCAGAAAATAATTCGTCGAATTGAGCAATACTTGCTCAGTTGATCGAATATTGATTTAACCATCAATGTTCAGTAATTCATCAGTAGTTTGTTGAATTGAGCAACACTTGCTCAGTTGCATGCCAAAATTATCAAATTCGTCGAATTGATCAATACTTGCTCAATTTCTCGACAAACTTTCAATTTTCAGCAATTTGTCGAGTTGAGCAATACTTGCTCAGTCGCTCTCTAGTCAGTAATTCATTGACATCTCAGAGAACTACATGTTTAATCCATGAATCACTGAGCATTCCCCACTTATGATCGATTCAACAAAATTAGACTCACAGCCTAAATCAGTCATCAACTGACTAACTAACACACGTCTGCCTTGTAGACTCCACGATTCGTGAAATATCAATCATGTCACAAATGGGGGATAACACTTAGGGTTTTGGTCTGGCGGTCTACGACATGTGGATTCATCCACAACGAGAAATGTGCATAAGTCGTGTAAACGGTTGAAGGAGTTAGCAAAGTAGTGGGTGCATGATCAGTCAAGTCTCCGCACGACATGGAATTGACTTTACCACGATCTCCCACTTTCCCACTCTTTCACTCAAGAAACCGTCACACTTACAAGGATCAGTGGTACATCATTCTTGCAATATAAATAAGTCTAAATCGAGGACATCAGGATATCATCATTCGTTGATTATCATCATTATCCGTCAACAACTCGATACAAACTTATTCACAAAACTCAACTTCAGAAGTTCATCAATATTGCAGAAACCTTCAACACCCCCACAATCCTTGATCATCACGGATCCCACAAAACTCTCAGCTTCCCTCCTATAGATCAACCCATCTCGTTCTTTGCGACCGAGTTGACTCTGGAACGGCCATTGTCTTGGTTTAGGCCGGAGTCACACAAATTGATTTCCCGAATCTAAGCATCCCCTTTGCATCGGTGCATCTGTGTGAGGTTCATCAGTTTGCTCGGTTGAGGAGTCTCTACAGCACGCTCGACTCTCCACTTTCCTAGAAAACCAGCAAACCGTTTTTCCCCATCCACACATGTAATGATATCTAATGGCTTCAAGGTTAATGAATCTGATAAATATGTTTACATTAAATTTGTGGATGATTCTCATGTTATTGTGTGCCTTTATGTTGATGATATGCTCATATTAGGCAGTAACCTTGATATTGTTAATACCACTTAAAGCATGCTTAACGGAAATTTTGACATGAAAGACTTAGGCCCCGCAGATGTAATCTTAGGGATGAAAATCAGAAAGACGTCTGATGGATATAGTCTTAGACAATCTCATTATGCTAAAACTGTACTTAAGAGGTTTAATCATGAAAATGCAAAAACCTGTTTCTACTCCTTATGATCCCAATTGTAATTTGAAAAACAACAAGGGTGAGGGAATTTCTCAACTTGAGTATTCTCGCATTATTGGCAGTCTTATGTATTTGATGAAATGCACAAGACCTGACATTGCCTATACTGTGAGTAGATTAAGAAGGTACACTTGCAACCCTGGGCAGGATCACTAGAATGCTCTCTACAGAGTTCTTCGGTACATGAGAGGAACTTCACACTATTGCTTAAGTTTTGGGAAGTATCCTGCTGTATTAGAAGAGTATTGTGATGCCAACTGGATATCAGAATCAGATGAGTGCAAATCCACTAGTGGGTACATCTTCACACTTGGAGGTGCGTCTGTGTCTTGGAAGTCTTCCAAGCAGACATGTATAGATCGATCCACAATGGAGTCTGAGTATATAGCCTTGGATAAAGCTGGAGAGGAAGCTGAATGGATACGAGGTTTCTTGGGAGGAATTCCACTCTGTCCCAAGCCTGTGTCTTCGATCGCAATCCACTGTGACAGTCAAGCTGCTATTGGTTGCACAAATAGTAGTGTATACAACGGAAAGTCTATAAATCTAAAAAGAAGACACAAGACAGTGAAACAACTACTCTTTACTGGTATCATCTCTATAGACTTTGTGAGGTCTAAAGAGAATATTGCAGATCCTTTGACAAAAGGGTTATCTAAAGAGGTAGTTAGATCCACATCGAAGGGGATGGGACATAAGCTCATAGAATAAATCTCCATGAAGGATTCTCAACCAATGAGACAACTAATTTTTGGTGATGTCGAGACAACATTATCTTAGTCCCTCCCTATGGTGTAACTGTGTGATAGTGCTACCTGCATGAGTTAGGATGACCTGTTGAGATCTTAATGAGTACCATGGCTTTGCTTAAAGCGGGGTGTGGAAGGACACTCTTAATGGACTCACCTAAGTGGATGTTGGAAGTGGAGCCGCTTCCTATGAGAATTTGAGCTGATTCTCTAGAGACATTCATTAAGTCCGGGATTTATCCCACGACCAAAACGGGCATAACGGCATGAGCTTGGCAGCTTTTCTTTGAGACATAAAGTGTGTTTTTTATTTCTGAATTGCATTCAGTGTTTGCGGTTCAAGACATTGTGTTCACCGTTATAACAAGCAGTTCCGGTAACCTCTGAATAAGTTAAGGTTCAATCTCTGTGACACCTTAGCCTAATTTTGATGTATTTTGTTTTCTCGTATTTTTGTCGACATGTTTTATCATTCATGTGGGGGATTGTTAGAAAAAAAACGGGTTTTTGTTTTAAAACCAAATACGCATGGACTATGATTTGATCCCTAGACCTATTTCCCACTAGTTGTTTTTTTATTTGAATAGATAAAACAATAGTCCCACATAGACTAAAATCTAAAGAGTTTTAGACTTAAATACCATAGAATTGGCTAAAGGGCATGGCCCTTTGGGTCAACACACTTTTGTGTGAGGGAGAAGACCTAGACTAGGGCAAGGTTGCCTTTCCCGTACACGCGGTGCTTCTCACCGAAGCACGCACGCCGTCGTCCGTCCAGTCGGGTTCGGGATCGGGTGTGGGTTCACTAGGTCTTATCATTTTGCTGAAAGTTTTCGCACGCGTTTTCCACACATGTAGAAGAATCTTACTCATTGTCTGAACGTGTTTTGGCTTGAATTCTATGTCTGTCTGACTTGTGTGTCCTACATGCTTTAGACACTAGCAAAAGCTGTTTTTCTGAACCTGACAAAAGCTAAAGACGTTTTCTGCAAAAGCAACACTCTGCTCTATGACTGAAAAAATAAACTATGTGATTTGGTCTTGCACTCTTTTTTAACAAACATTACCAGTATTTCTGTCATACTCATGGGTTCTTTGCATGGCTTTTTCCTCTTGTTTGTAATGTCATAAAACACTATATAAGAGAGTAGTTTTCAGCTTATTAGATACACAACATAGAAGAATTAGCTTCTTCCTCTCTTATTCTTCTCTGCTTCTGTTTTAGTTTCTCTGTAACTATTTTATTTTCTTCATAAATCTCTGCCAATCTCTTAGAGTACCTTTTTTGTATGCTACATTGAGGGGTATTATCAGTAGTTGTATCCTCGAGGTGACTCTCCAACTGCTATAGCATCTCAGAGGAGTAGCAGGCGATATTGCCTTTAAGTAAGCGTATCTGATACGTGCCTCTACTAGTTCCTGTAACAATTATCTGTGCATCTCCAGAAACATCAGTCAAGCGTCGGTTTGAGATAAGTATTTTCTTCTACATTATTCCTATTGTAGTTACATGTCTCCAATTATCTAAAGGCAATATCCTTCATTACTATATTTTTTCTGTAACAACATGGGAAAAACTATTGTAGATAAACCCCCAAAGTTTAGTGGAAAAGACTTTAAACGATGGCAGTACAAAATGTTATTCTTCTTAAAATACCAAAGGTTAGATGAAGTTTCTTTTAAAAAACCCTCAAGAAGGCTTCATGACCGTGGTTATGAAGATAGACTGGATAGGTGGACTAGGAAGAATTACATGTGCAAAAACCATATACTTAACTGTCTGGATGACTCCTTGTATGACTTTTATAATGCAAAATAAAATTTTACTTCTTTTTGATTTATGGGAAGCCCTGGAAGAAAAATATCTTGCTGAGGCTGCTGGAAGCAACAAGTTCTTGGTGGCTAGGTTCCTTGAATATAAGATGACTGATGAAAAGCCTGTAGTTGAACAATTCATGGAACTCCAGCTAATCATCAACGAAATTCTTGCTGAAGGCATGTTTATTGATGAAGCTCTACAAGTATCTGCAAGGATTGAAAAGCTTCCATCCTTATGGAACGAGTACAAGAGGAGGCTGCGACACAATACTCATTAAATCACCATGATAGAGATGGGGAAAAAGATCCAAGTTGAGGAACTACTGTGCTGCAAGGACAAGAGCCTGATGCTGAGCAAAGACATGTCCAACAAAGCTCATATCCTAGAAGATAATGCTGCATCAAAGAAAGGGCATGAAGGAAAATCTGAATCCATCAAAAATGGTAACAAACGTCGTAACTCCAAAGGTAACCATCATAAACCAAAGGGTGGTGTCTCTAAAAAAACCATCAAAGGTGACTGCTATAACTGTGGTAAGACCGGTCATATGTCCAAAGACTGTAGGGCGCCTAAAAAGACCAAACATGATCCAAAACAGAAACATAAGGAAAAAGTAGTAGATGAGTCTGGATATTTTACTGGCATGGTGTTTGAAGTCAACCTTGTCTCTAATGTGACCAATGTGAGAGACTGGTGGTTATATTCTGGAGCCACCAGGCATGTCTACAAGTTCAGAAATGCTTTTTTCTCCTATGACACAGTAGGAGACGATGTTATGGGGAACTCTTCCACCGCGAAAGTGGTGGGAAAAGGAATGGTTGAATTGAAGCTCACTTCAGGAAAAACTCTCGCATTGAATGACGTGTATCACGTCCCGGACATATGCAAGAATCTTATCTCAGAAACCATCTTACTTGGGAAAGGTTTTAAGTTTGTAGCTGAGTCTAACAAAGTTGTAATCTCTAAGGGTGGTGACTTCGTAGGAAAAGGTTATGTCACTGAGAACATGATTAAGCTTAGTGTACTTTCTTTGAAATTGAATGTTAATGCATCTTCTTCTACTTATGTTTGTGACTCCTCACATGTTTGGCATGATAGACTAAGACATGTTAATTTCAAATCCATTCAAATACTTGATACTTTGGTTGCATTCCAAAAATAAACATTGACAGAGGTCATAAATGTGAAATTTGCGTTGAATCAAAATATGCAAGAAAACCCTTTAACAAAAAGGTTGAACATATTACAACTCCCTTAGAACTAATCCACTCGGATATAGGAGATTTAAAATCAATTCCAACTAGAGGTGGTAAAAAATGGTACATCACTTTTATCGATGATTACTCTCGATATTATCAGGTTTATCTTCTTAGAAGTAAAGATGAATCCTTAGGCGCTTTTAAATTATATAAACTTGAAGTAGAAAACCAAAGAGGTGTTACAATTAAAACTCTTAGGTCAGACCGAGGCGGTGAGTATGTGATACCTATAGGATAATTTTGAAAACTTAATGACATCATTCATGAAACTAATGCACCTTCTTCACCTGAGTCGAATGGAGCAGCTGAAAGGAAAACCGAACACTCATAGATATGGTGAACGCTATGTTAGCTAGTTCAGGGCTACCTTCGAACCTGTGGGGGGGAAGCAATTCTCTCTGCTTGCTATATCTTGAACCGAGTATCATTTAAGAAATCTGACAAAACTCCATATGAGTTATGGAGAGGTAGACAACCTTCCTATGCATTCTTTAAAGTGTGGGGGTGTTTGGCCAAGGTGGTCATTCCTCGTTCCATAAAAACCAAAATAGGACCTAAAACTGTAGATTGTGTTTTGTTAGGCTATCTTGAGCACACTAGTGCTTATAGGTTCATGGTCATTGGTCAGAACACCATAATGGAATCTAGAGATGTAGTGTTTTTTGAACATATTTTTCCTTTAGGGTATGGACCTCGCAAAAGGGTACGCGATGATCTCACAGATGTTCCTTCAACTAGCCAACCCCTGTTTCTAGATGATGAGACCGAACCTAGAAGAAGTAAGATGGTTAGAACCGAGAAAAGTTTCGGTCCAGATTTTGTGACTCTTACGGTAGAGTCTGAACCCCAAACCTATAAGGAAGCTATGACTTCTTCGGAAGCTCCCTTCTGGGAAGAAGCTTCGATTAATGAGTGGGATTCCATTCAACAAAACGAAACTTGGGAGATTGTAGACTTACCTCCTGGTAGTAAGTCCATAGGTTGCAAAAGGGTCTTCAAAAGAAAGCATAGAAAAGATGGAACTATAGAAAAACACAAAGCTAGGTTGGTAGCTAAGCTCTATAGACAACAGGAAGGATTATATTTCTTTGATACTTATTCACCTGTCACAAGAATCACTTCTATTAGGATGCTGATTGCTATTACTTCTATTAATGATTTGCACATCATATGGATGTTAAAACTGCATTTTTATATGGTGAATTGAATGAAGAAATTTATATGGACCAACCTGAAGGTTTTGTTGTGAAAGGTTTTGAAGACAAAGTAGGAAAATTGAACAAATCTCTGTATGATTTAAAACAAACACCTAAACGGTTGCATGAAAAAATTGATCATGTAATGATATCTAATGGCTTCAAGGTTAATGAATCTGATAAATGTGTTTACATTAAATCTATGGATGATTCTCATGTTATTGTGTACCTGTATGTTGATGATATGCTCATATTAGGCAGTAACCTTGATATTATTAATACCACTAAAAGCATGCTTAACAGAAATTTTGACATGAAAGACTTAGGCCCCGCAGATGTAATCTTAGGGATGAAAATCAGAAAGACGTCTGATGGATATAGTCTTAGTCAATCTCATTATGCGGAAACTGTACTTAAGAGGTTTAATCATGAAAATGCTAAACCTGTATCTACTACTTATGATCCCAATTGTAATTTGGAAAAGAACAAGGGTGAGGGAATTTCTCAACTTGAGTATTCTCGCATTATTGGCAGTCTTATGTATTTGATGAACTGCACAAGACATGACATTGCCTACACTGTGAGTAGATTAAGCAGGTACACTTGCAACCCTGGGCAGGATCACTAGAATGCTCTCTACAGAGTTCTTCGGTACCTGAGAGGAACTTCACACTATTGCTTAAGTTTTGGGAAGTATCCTGCTGTACTAGAAGGGTATTGTGATGCCAACTGGATATCAGACTCAGATGAGTGCAAATCCACTAGTAGGTACAACTTCACACTTGGAGGTGCGTCTGTGTCATGGAAGTCTTCCAAACAGACATGTATAGCTCGATCCACAATGGAGTCTGAATTTATAGCCTTGGAGAAAGCTGGAGAGGAAGGTGAATGGATACGAGGTTTCTTAGGAGGAATTCCACTCTGGTCCAAGCCTGTGTTTTCGATCGCAATCCACTGTGACAGTCAAGCTGCTATTGGTTGCGCAAAGAGTAGTGTATACAACGGAAAGTCTATACATCTAAAAAGAAGACACAAGACAGTGAAACAACTACTCTCTACTGGTATCATCTCTATAGACTTTGTGAGACCTAAAGAGAATATTGCAGATCCTTTGACGAAAGGGTTATCTAGAGAGGTAGTTAGATCCACATCGAAGGGGATGATACTTAAGCTCATAGAATAAATCTCCATGAAGGATAATCAAACTTTTGAATGGATCTCCAAGATCAAGGTTCAATGAGACAACTAATTTTTGGTGATGTCGAGACAACACTATCTTAGTCCCTCCCTATAGTGTAACTGTGTGATAGTGCTACCTGCATGAGTTAGGATGATCTGTTGAGATCTTAATGAGTATCATGGATTTGCTTAAAGAGGGGTGTGGCGGGACACTCTTAATGGACTCACCTATGTGGATGTTGGAAGTGGGGCCGCTTCCTATGAGAATTTGATCTGATTCTCTAGAGAATTCATTAAGTGCGGGATTTAGCCCAAGGCCAAAACGGGCACAATGGCAAGATCTTGGCAGCTTTTCTTTGAGACAGCAAGTGTGGTTGTTATTTCTGAATTGCATTCACTGTTGGTGGTTCAAGACATTGTGTTCAACGTTACAACAAGCAGTTCTGGTAACCTCTCACTAAGTTAAGGTTCAATCTCTGGGACACCTTAGCCTAATTTTGATGTATTCTATTTTCTCGTATTTTTGTCGACATGTTTTATCATTCATGTGGGGGATTGTTAGAAACAAAAATGGGATTTTGTTTTAAAACTAAATATGCATGGACTATGCTTTGATCCCTAGACCTATTTCCCACTAGTTGTTTTTTCATTTGAATAGATAAAACAATAGTCCACATAGACTAAAATCTAAAGAGTTTTAGACTTAAATACCATATAATTGGCTTAAGGGCATGGCCCTTTGGGTCAACACACTTTTGTGTGAAGGAGAATACCTAGACTAGGGCAAGGTTTCCTTTCTTGTACACGCGGTGCTTCGCACCGAAGCACACACGCCGCCGTCTGTCCGTCCGATCGAGTCGGGTCGGGGTCGGGTTCGGGTGTGGGTTCACTAAATCCTATCTTTTTGCTGAAAGTTTTCGCACGCGTTTTCCACACATGTAGAAGAATCTTACTCCTTGTCTGAATGTGTTTTGGCTTGACTTCTATGTCTGTCTGGCTTGTGTGTCCCACATGCTTTAGACACTGGCAAAAGCAAAAGCTGTTTTTCTGAACCTGACAAAAGCTAAAGCTGTTTTCTGCAAAAGCAACACTCTGCTCTATGATTGACAAAAGAAACCCTCTGATTTGGTCTTGCACTGTTTTTAAACAAACATTACCAGTATTTCTGTCAGACGCATGGGTTCTTTGCAGGCTATTTCCTCTTGTTTGTAATGCCATAAAACACTATATAAGAGAGTAGTTTTCATCTCATTAGATACACAACAGAGAAGAAGTAGCTTCTTCCTCTCTTATTCTTCTCTGCTACTGTTTTAGTTTCTCTGTAACAATTTTATTTTCTTCATAAATTTCTGCCAAGCTCTTATAGTACCTTCTTTGTATGCTACATTGAGGGGTACTACGAGTAGTTGTATCCTGGAGGTGACTCGCCAACTGCTATAACATCTCAGAGGAGTAGCAGGCGATATTGCCTTTATGTCAGCATATCTCATACGTGCCTCTACTAGTTCCTGCAATAATTATATTTACATCTCCAGAAACATCAGCCAAGCGTCGGTTTGAGCTAAGTATTTTCTTCTAAATTATTACGATTGTTGTTACATGTCTCCAACAGTCTAAAGGCAATATCCTTCATTACTATATTTTTGCTGTAACAACATGGGAAAAAGTACTGTAGACAAACCCCCAAAGTTTATTGGAAAAGAATTTAAACGATGGCAGTCCAAAATGTTATTCTTCTTAAAAGACCAAAGGTTAGATGAAGTTGATTTAGAAAAACCTTCAAGAAGGGTTCATGACCGTGGTTATGAAGATAGACTGGATAGGTGGACTAGGAAGAATGACATGTGCAAAAACAATATACTTAATTGTCTGGATGACTCCTTATACGACTTTTATAATGTAAAATAAAATTTTACTGCATTTGATTTATGGGAATCCCTGGAAGAAATATATCTTGCTGAGGCTGCTGGAAGCAAGAAGTTCTTGGTGGCTAGGTTCCTTGAATATAAGATGACTGATGAAAAGCTTGTAGTTGAACAATTCATGGAACTCCAGCTAATCATCAAATAAATTCTTGTTGAAGGCATGTTTATTGATGAAGCTCTACAAGTATCTGCAGTGATTGAAAATCTTCCACCCTCATGGAACGAGTACAAAAGGAGGCTGCGACACAAGACTCGTGAAATCACCATGATAGAACTAGGGAAAAGATCCAAGTTGAGGAACTACTGTGCTGCAAGGACAAGAGCCTGATGCTGAGCAAAGACATGTCCAACAAAGTTCATATCCTAGACGATAATACTGCATCAAAGAAAGGGCATGAAGGAAAATCTGAATCCAGCAAAAATGGTAACAAATATAACAAACATCGTAACTCCAAAGGTAACCATCTTAACCAAAGGGTGGTGTCTCTAAAAACACCATCAAAGGTGTCTTCTATAACTGTGGTAAAACCGGTCATATGGCCAAAGACTGTAGGGCACCTAAAAAGACCAAAAATGATCCAAAACAGAAACATAAGGCAAACATAGTAGATGAGTCTGGATATTTTACTGGCATGGTGTCCGAAGTCAACCTTGTCTCTAATGTGACCAATGTGAGAGACTGGTGGTTAGATTCTGGAGCCACCAGGCATGTCTGCAAGTTCCTAAATGCTTTCTCCTCCTATGACATAATAGGAGACGATAAGAAATTGTTTATGGGGAACTCTTCCACCGCGAAAGTGGTGGGAAAAGTCAAGGTTGAATTTAAGCTCACTTTAGGAAAAACTCTCGCATTGAATGACGTGTATCACGTCCCGGACATATGCAAGAATCTTATCTCAGAAACCATCTTACTTGGGAAAGGTTTTAAGTTTGTAGCTGAGTCTAACAAAGTTGTAATCTCTAAGGGTGGTAACTTCGTAGGAAAAGGTTATGTCACTGAAAGCATGACTAAGCTTAGTGTAATTTCTTTGAGCTTGAATGTTAATGCATCTTCTTCTGCTTATGTTTGTGACTCCTCACATGTTTGGCATGATATACTAGGACATGTTAATTTCAAATCCATTGAAAGACTTGCTACTTTAGGTTGCATTCCTAAAATAAACATTGACAGAGGTCATAAATGTGAAATTTGCATTGAATCTAAATATGCAAGAAAACCCTTTAACAAAAAGGTTGAACGTAGTACAACTCTCCTAGAACTAATACACTCGGATTTAGGAGATTTGAAATCAACACCAACTAGAGGTGGTAAAAAATGGTACATCACTTTTATCGATGATTACTCTCGGTATTGTTAGGTTTATCTTCTTAGAAGTAAAGATGAAGCCTTGGACGCTTTTAAATTATATAAACTTGAAGTAGAAAACCAAATAGGTGTTACAATTAAAACTCTTAGGTCAAAATGTTCTTTGCCATGCTTGGACATCATCTCAATAATGAACGTCTCAGTGATATGCTCGATTCAGAGAGGTGTAAGATTTAACCACTTGGTAAAATATTAATGTGGTGAAGTTATCCACTCATAACTTCTTGCAGAGTTGCTAGAAGAATTGAGTCCCCATGCTAGGATAGCATGTGAGGAAATAAACGAATAGACATGTAAGGAATGAGACTTTCCTGAGTGCAGAACTTCTTGATGAATGTCTATGCATCTTTTTCAGGTTCTTGCTTCAACCTTGTCAAAGTTCAAAAATTTTCCACGTGCTCTGATGATGGAACGTCAGCCAAATCTTCTGGATAAGAACTTTCTTCGTCAGAGGGATGTGCAACCAAAGGCGCTTTGTCAGTAGCCATCTTTTCAGCGTGGATCCATGCTCGTATGAAGAACATTTCATATCCTGGATCTTCTTGATTATGTGAAACTTGGTTTTCGTCTAGGTTGAACTTATGTTCACTCTGAGAGTGATGTAGCCATAAGTATTTCCGAGCGTTCCTTTAAGGTCTCTGATTGAGATGGGATTACGAGTAGCTTCTTGTCCCTGCGGCTCTGAGAGTTTTCAGAGGGATAACTTTGACAGTAGTGCCAAAATCTACCAGCGCTCGTTTGAACTCGTTTTCTTTGAGATGGACTATGGTGAAAAGTCCCCAGTTATACATTTCTTTGTCTGTTATTGAAGGCCCCGGAGTATTTCTTGAATTGATAAATACTTCCTTGACACGATGTGATTCAATGCAGAAAACATGTCTTTTCTTTGAGCCTTTGATAAGTACAGCAATTCACAGACATGCTCGATTAAGGATTGAACTGCTTCCTTGACAGGTGGTTCAGAGAGAGTGAAAGTTCTGACCGGGAGAAGGTCTCTGTGTACCCCTTCAGTCACCAAGTTAAGCTATCCTGATTCAACATTTTCTTGGAATACGCGCTTCAAAATTCTACAGTCATTTGTGGGATGGTTGATAAATCTGTGAAA
Source organism: Papaver somniferum (assembly GCF_003573695.1). NCBI lineage: Eukaryota > Viridiplantae > Streptophyta > Magnoliopsida > Ranunculales > Papaveraceae > Papaver > Papaver somniferum. The sequence continues at coordinate 4,776,449 of NW_020622934.1, forward strand.
GCGGCAGTAGCAAGGACCTTCCATGTCTTCTTCGGTTGGTTCTTTCTTAACATACGGCAACTTGATTGCACCGTCTTGAATCCAAACATATAGTAGTTCAATCAACTCTTTAATGAGAAAAGGGAAACCATGTGCTTCTTGATCGATTCATGTGTGCTGGGTTGGAGCCTGTGCATCTTGTGTTTGATTATCCTTCCTTTGTGTTTTTTAAGGAGCCGAAGAAGTGTGCTTGCGTTGCGGCTCGGCCTTTCGTTTTTTTCCTTCTGAAACAACGTTTTTGGAAGGTTGGAGGTTGTACTGTTTGTTGATTAAACGTCTGCTACCTCGAGTTTCTCGTGGTTCCTCAGCTTTTGTCGTTTTAGCTCTCTCCAGTAAAGCAGGTGCAGTATTTGTTGATCTCTTAGCCGCTTCATGAAGTTCTGAGAAAGTTTGAAATTGAGATTTTCCAGTAAAAGCCCTGCAGACCAGAATCATTCCATTGATGCACAAGTCTACAAGTTGTTGTTCTGTGACATTTGGATCATGACAATACATGGCTTGAACTCTGAACCTTTTCACATAATCATTAGGATGTTCATTGCTCCTTTCAAACATCCTTCCAAGATCTGATACGGTGATTTGCTCTGAAACAAAGAAATATTTTCTGTAGAAAGCATTAATCATTTCTTCCCAACTGGTGACACTTCCTGGTGCGATGTTATTATACCAGGTATATGCCCTGCCTTTCAGAGATTTTTAAAATTCCTTAAGACGGACGACGTGGTTATGCTTATGTTCGCCCAACGCCTCCAGAAACCGAGAAACATGTTCTCGAGCATTTCTTGTTCCATCATAAAGGGTGAACGTTGGAGAGGCATAACCTTTTGGCAGAGGAATCCTTTGTGTAGCATCAGGGTATGGAGTCTGGTGACGGTGGACAGAGGGGGTCTTATCTTTTCCAAGGTCCTCCAAGAGGCGTTCCAGGTCTTCACGAGTGATGAAACTGTACGGTTCTTTCACTGGTGGGTTTTCTGCAACCTTAGGAACTTCATCATCATCTACTATATGGATTGGAGTGACTTCAGGATCAGCAGCCGAAGATGCTTCTTTGGCTTTTCCTTTCTCTTGAGTTTTCTCTGACATTTTGTTTGTAAGAGTCTTGAGATAATTACATAATTCTTTCTGACTGGCATCCATGTCAACCTGATTCTTGGCAAGAGTTTCTTGCACCTTCATGAGATCACCTATGATATGCGTATTTTTTCTGACTTCTTAAGGAGATCGGCCAAAGAGAGGATTGTTGATGGCGCCAGTACCGTCGTTTGCATGGGCGATCGCCGGAGAACCAATATTGGGAGGAGGAGTATTGGCAGGTTGTGCCGGAGTGGTATTAGCGGTACCACTAGAGCTTACAATGTTAGGGTTGGGTGTTGAACCCGGGTTGGTAAATGAACCAGACCTAATATCGATCATCTTTGTGAGAACTGAGATTGCAACCGAGAGAATGACCTCCCACTATGGTCGCCAATTTGTAGATGGGGTAAAACGAGTTGCTGGTTTTTACGGAATTGAGGCGACGACCACACGGAGGAGGTTCCTTGAACCGAGTAAACTGCTTAACCTCACACAGATGCACTGCAAGAAGGGAGTGCTTTAAGTTCGAGAGATCAATCTGTAGGACTCCGGCCTAAACCAAGACAATGGTCGTTCCAGAGTCAATTAGGTCATAAGAGAGGATGAGTCGATTTGTAGGAGGGAAGCTGAGAAATGTGTGGGATCGATGGTGATCAAAGATTGTAGGTGTGTTGTGTATTCTGCGTGAAGAAATAAGATAAGTTCTAATTGAATGAATTTTCTCTGTTGAGAGTAATTGCTCAGACGTTGAGTTCTTAACCTCTTGTTGTCTATTTGGCGAAAGATTGTCTTGTTTTTCAATCATCATTCAGAGACTTATTTATATTGCAAGAATTGTAAACACCTTGATCCCATTAAGTGTGGAAATTGCTGGAGTCAAAGAGTGGGGAAGTGGGAAATCGTGTCAAAACCAGTTACTCATCGTGCGGAGACTTGGTTAATTTTCCACCCACTACTTTGATAACTCCTTCAACTGCTTGCACGACTTTCTCACATTCTCATCTGTGTATGAACACACGTGTCGTAGACCGTCATACCAAAACCCTAGTTGATATCCCCCATGAGACACGATTGATGTCTCGTGATTGTGGAGTCTGCAAGGAAGACGTGTATTTAGTTAGTCATTTGGTGACTTTATGGGATGATGAGTCCTTGTATTGCTGAGTCGAACGTGATTTGCAAATGTTCTAAGACTCATGAATTGAACGTGTCTGTTGAGACAGAGGTATAATTCTCGAATAAATGTTGA